>NW_027124148.1:19878-40577 GCF_001457755.1 Trypanosoma equiperdum | reverse complement strand
GAGAGAGAGGAAAAAAGAAAAGAGAAGCGTGACGCAGGGGAGGAAAAAAAAAGCGTGACTCAAGTTTGTTTCCACTCACCCATCCACGCAAACTGAGTGCCGGTGTTAATTAATGACCGTACCGCAAGGTGGTCATCCAAATCGCAAGAAGAAGGACATAGGGTGCAAAGGGGGAAAAGAACAGATATGGAGAAATATATAGATGGAGGGGGAAGAGACTCCAAGTCATCGTAATAGCAACCGCTTAGGTACCGGCAAGAAAAGAATATTCTTCAAGTGTGGAATATTCCCTTTCTCAACGACGCCGACCGGCCAAACAAGCACAACATGAGCCCAGTGGCACAACTTGCTCCGGTAAATAGAGCGCCGACCTAGTCATCGTTGGTCTCTCATATTTTCTACCCACAAGCATACGTTACATGTGCGCTAACGCGTTGACGTCCCACAACGCTGAACCTTATTCGGTTCTTGGGATCAGAGACTCTCTTCCCCAACTTCCCATCCGTTCTCACACGCACGTATACATTCATGCGCGTCTATGTATACGTACGTCAGCAATCATACCTCGGTGAAATGTGGGCTAAGTATTTGCGAACCTAAGCGGTCATTAGGCGTTCAATTGGGACACGACATATGGGGCACGCGTTATTACGCTGGATACGCAACATACTGGCGCATTCGTAGCACAAGCACATGTGACGACATGGCAGAAGCATGGTGTCACGCTCGTTAGTCAGACACACCACACAAAGTTTATCGTCATCATCCTCCGCGTTCTCGTCGTCGCTGTTGGCGCCAAGGTCAAAGACATCATCAAGTTCGTACACCTCCACACCCAATTGAAGTAGCTGACGCACAACTTTAACTTGTGCCCCCACTTCGCCTGATGGCCTGCGGCCCTCACCACCTGAGCGGGCGGCATTTGCCACGAGGTCTGCAGCGTTGTCCGGTATGTCGAGGAACGTGTATTGTATAACACGTTGCGTCGTGTCACGGGCATCGTCAGCAAGTGGCGCTCTACGCCTCTCTCGTCCACAAACCGGTGGTTCATAGGTGAGTTCAATAACTATAGGCGCATATGTGACCTGTTTAATCCCCTCCGGGGTTGTTATGCTGACAGCCTTGTCAACCTTCTGTAGCTGCACTCCCTCACCAATGTATACCTCTCCCAAAATCTCCTCTGGGGTGGACGTTTCATGGACGCAAAACGGATTCTGGCTCTTCTCCGCCTGTTTCAGATGTATTCCCTCGTTCTCCCGGTATTCAATGTCAACACCTGCAAATACACGCAGCGTGTAGCCGGGCCCCACAACATTGTTCGTGGCAGATACCATAAAAGAAAGAGCAAAGTCTGTCCGATTGTTTCCTGACCTCACGTGCCTCAGTCTGAAAGGTTCCTTAGGTAAGACGGACACAGCCATATTAAATACTTCTGCACGTTCTATTTCTCCCTCTTCCTCCGGTTTCTCTATATCTACATCAAAAATAAGCGGTCCGGCTTCCGGGGGGCCACCGATGTAACGAATAGACGGCCCCCCCATCACGAGATAGTAGCTCCGTGGCCTTCCTTCATTCGCGGCCGTTGAAGATTTTTGCCCCATTCGCACAACAGGATGGTGTTAGCAAATGGATCGGCAAAGTACCCTTATGTATATGCGTTAACACGTGGCTGTATCTTCCCTTTACCTAAGCGTTTAAAGAACAAGTAACTTCTCCTTCAAGGTCACCCTCCGCGGTGGTAATACTCTCTCCTGCCCGCCGCAAAGTACAGGGTTGTCCACGTGGAAAACCTCGATGGCTTTGAGAATCTTCTGCTTGAGCGGGTCCCAGAGCACAGGTGCTGAAGGCAAAAAGCAGCGGCAGTGGAAAGGAGCTTGGGAGTAAAGAAAGGAAAAGGAATAACAAGTAAGAAATCAAGTCCTCACGCGGAAACACAGTGGTGACATGACCAATACAGATAATTGTTCGAGGCCGGCAACTCCTCGACACGACCCACCCGAGAAGTTGTCATAAGGCCCCACTTCACGAAAAGCAGTAGAGGGAGTACTCAAGTAATGCGTTCGGTCACGCGAACAGCTTCTAAACGTCCCCCGTCTCCTTTTTCTGAAAAAAAAAGAGAAGAGTAAGTAGAGATTATACATCTAAAAGAGTAAAATGGATGTGCCTCTCCCTGTTCTCTCACACTGCCCCCGCAGCACATTCATTCATCAACGAGTATATGTACATAAAGCAACTCTAACCGCCACGTAAATAACAAACGATTGGCACATTCACCCACAAAGTAAACACGAGCGTGAAAGGCCTAGAAGCTGTGTAGGCAAAAAAACAAAACAGTGTGTAAAGTCGAACGAATGCATCAAGTAGCAGCGGAAGAGACACTCGGGGAGAAGGGAAAAAAGAGTGACTAGGGCAA
The DNA here is from genome assembly GCF_001457755.1 of Trypanosoma equiperdum. Classification (NCBI taxonomy): domain Eukaryota; phylum Euglenozoa; class Kinetoplastea; order Trypanosomatida; family Trypanosomatidae; genus Trypanosoma; species Trypanosoma equiperdum. Next base: position 38,164 of record NW_027124148.1, on the reverse strand, counting down.
TACCAAAAATATAATGCGCGTATTAATACAAAAGTTCCTGCGGTTAAAAATGTAACTATCGCCGGGCCACCTTGACCTTCATCTTCTTCTGCAGTGCCTGGCAGTACTCTTCAGGCACACCGAGTTCCTCTAACTCCTTCAACTTACGCTGGCGAATGGCCTCAATGGCTGCTTCCCTCTCCCTTATTTGCATCATAATGCTGTTGCCCTCGGCCACGTACTCCTGCCGCTCACGGCGGCGTCTCTCCTCAACATCCATAATCTGTTTGAGCACTGCCAGAGAATTCTCTTCGTGTTGCTTGCGGGCCCACATTTTTCGCTCTCGCTCCTGCTCCAACGCAACCTTTTGTACGGCGTTGATGCGTTCCACCTCCTCTTCTTCCAGCCGCCGCTCTTCGGCCTTCATGCGCTTGCGCTCCTCGATCTGCTTCTCGCGCATTTGCGCGAGGTCCTGCAGAACCGCAGCCTCACGCTCCTTACGCTCCTTCTCCTTTCGGCGCATATCTCGCGCGTACTCTTCTTGTGCACGCTGTGCTCGTATGTCATCCAGCAATGCCTGCGTGTTCTGTGCCCGTTGCTGTTCTGCTCGCAGTCTGGCCACCTCACGCTCCTTTTCGTCTCGTATGCGCTGTTGCTCCTCCGCATAGAGGCGATCACGCTCCTGTTTCCGTTTAATAAACTCTGCTATACGCCTATCCTCCTCCTCATCGAGTTCCTGCTGTCTCTTCTTTAAGCTGATTTGTTGCGCGTTGGCCAATGCAACGGCTTCCATAATACGCCTCTCTTTCTCCTGCTGTTGAAGTTTTTCAGCTTGAGCCTCTTCTCGTAAAAGCTCAAGGTGGCGTGTCATGGCCTCCCGTTCGTGCTGAAGCAATTCCAGCTTCCGCACGCGTTCTACATCGTGTTGCTCCAACTGAGCCTTAATAACCGCGAGAGTTTTCTTGCGGGCAACAACCTGCTGCTCCTCCCGTTCGTTATAGAGTTTTGCCGCCTTCTCTGCTTCAGCTGTCATCATCTCTTCCATCTTTCGTTCATACTCCATTTCCTCTTCCTTACGCAGCTCCCTCTCCCTTATTTGTGCGTTACGCACGGCAATGCACCGGGCCTCGTCAACGATTTGATTCATCGCTTTCACTTCGTCATATTGCTCGTCAAGCAGCGTCTTCGCCCGCTCCAAGTTGAGGCGTCGCTGCTGCTCTTCCTCAATCTGTTCCAACGGCTTGTCATTCCCACCGCAAAGGCGCTGCTCCTCATCATACTGCTGCATGCGCCGCTTGTGCTCTTCAGCCTCAACACTGCGGGTGCGCACTGCACTTCGCGTGAGTGTCGTCATAATATTCTTTCCACTGATCATTTCACGTATGATGTCCAGTTCCGTGCGGGTGAGAATGGTGGAATCACGGGGGGCATTCCGGTCGTTAAGCTCCTTACGGAGGTCACCGTCCGTTTGTCCAGGGCGCCTGGGGGGAAAAACACCCGCCCCACTACGCGCCATCATACCAATCATGGCGGTAAACGGCTACACGTTCAGTCCTACGTTCCCTTCTGTTCAACCGTTTGCAAGGGACTCGTCCTGTCCTCTTTCACTATGCGGTGTCAACTTTGATTTTCTTTTTTTTCTTTTTTTAACTTCTCTATTCTATCCTGATCTCCCTTCGCCCCGCGCAGTTGTCACTCTCTCGATCCAGCACTACCGTTAAAATTCAGGCAACCCCTCTAGTTTGTTAGACAGTAAAACCTTCCTTCCTACCTTCAATTCATCAAAAAGAACGTGGGGTCAACAGAAGGAAGGAAGCAGAACATGCGGCGATATGCAAGCGCAGGCAAAATCCCGCAAACAAAAAAAAACTAGCGGAATCGACAATGAGAAACAGATAGCAAAAGAGGGTTGTACACGTGACTGAAGAACTAAACGTAAACATAGTGTGCGTGTGTGTTGCGGGGGGGGAGGGAAGAGAACTAACAATATGAACCCTCCCAGCTTTGATAATGATGGCTCATGTACGTGCAGTTGCTCACATATGTGTCATGACCCCTTGTTCAAAGCTACAGGCTGCAGGTTCTTGGTTTGCTCCGCCCGCATCTCCTCCCCGATGGTTACAATTTCTTCCAATGTCGGTCGGTTCAGAAGTGACATCATCGCCGTGAGCAAGCTCTGCCGCCTTAGTTCGTCTGTCATCATTTCCATCAGAGTGGGATGTCCTTCGCCATCCGTTTCTTCGAAAGTGATATTTTGTGACGTTGGGAACGCGTAGGAAAATGTTCCACTTGCGGATCGCTGTGGGGAGGAACGGACCCCATTCTTTGGTTGCTCCACACCATCGCCCTCGGCGTTTTCCATCTTTAGCATGAGGGCGCTCACCGCCCTGTCAGTGTTGATAGTTGCTTCCAGCTCCCGTATGTACTCCACCAGTCGCCGTATGTAAGCTTCCTTTTGCCTACAGGAGGGACAGGATGGCCCCGGTATAAGTCCAGCAAATTCAGCCACCTGCGCCGGGCATTCACGCAGCGATGCGACACGCACAACCGGAGCGAAATCCCGTGAGTCCACACCAACGTCGCGGACCTTCACCTGCACGACTTCACCCAAATCACCCGTTTTTTCGATGACTTTGTACCTCACACGTTCCATCTGTCTTTCTTGTACTCTTCTCGTATTGCCCTTATCTCCCGTTTTAAACACCTCACTGTGCTACGAAGGCTCCCGACCACTTTCCAAATTGATAAACAGGAGAGGTGGGAGGGGTAAAAATGTGAACTACCCTGTATCTTGAGCCATGCAAAAAAAAAAAAGTTGGAAAAGCCTCAAGGAGCCATTCAGAATCGCGATGCCATCCACATGATGTAAATACGAGCGGAAATAATCCTTCATAATTCGTTTGGTTGTATTTCCCTTCTCATTTCGTCCTCAATGGAAAGGAAAAAGAAACGTGATACAATGATGAGAGTTGTACGGTGACCGGGTAAGGTTAATGAAAGGGAGATAACATGTTACGCATCGTGGTGCACACGCATGAAGAGTTTTGACCTCAACTCCAACAACATATTCCATCCTTCTCTTCCTGTTACCTCCCCACACACACAAATTAAGGAACCGCGCATCCAGCAACCTAGAGGCAACCAAGCAACAGATATAAGTAGAATAACAACAACAACAACAACGAAAAAGAAAAAAAGCGAACTGATGACGCACAGTGGAACCTAATGATATAACCTTGAAAGCATAATTAACACTTCCTAACCCATTCGCACTTCCCTACTCATCTCCTTTTTTTCCTCTTGGAGGAGTTTGATGCGGTAATTTTCCATACGCGCTTGAGACACAACTTCAAATACACACACACACACACACATATGCACCAGCGCTTCGCTTTGTCTATCCTCTCCCACCCACTTCGGAAATAACGTCGCCTCTTATTCGCGATGTGAAAATAGTAAAAGGTGAATTATGAAAAAAGAATGAAAAAAATGCGGCAGGCGATGATGACAGAAGCAGCGAAACCCAACCTGCACTCAATCTTCCATAAAGATACCCATCACAAGGTCTAGACTAGAGAGAGTGCATACTGGAGGGTAACAAAACTAATCGTTGCCTTTGGAGAGGCCCCGTAAACTAACCATAGCTAGAATCTTGACACGACAAAAAGGACACGTGAGGCCCTTATCACCTGTGGGACGGAGTTTGGTGCAGCACATCTCACAACAACAAGTATGGTAACACGGCAGAAATGTCACTGTCGAATATGCGTCGAGGCATAAATGACAAAGAAGGTCGCTATTGCTCGTTACACTCGCCGCTGCAGAGCGAGCCCCGGCTTCCTCAGTCGCACCATCCTTCTTTTGAGCGACCGATGCTGGCAATTGCGGCAAATCGGAAGACAACTCCGGCGAGCATTCCTCACTTGCGTTAACCTCCCTCCCCTCACCCGTATTATCGGATGTATTAGAAACAACTCTCTCCTCATCAATCTGAGCATCATTCCCCCCATCGGTATTAGCTGCATCGCCATGATCCCCATTGGAGCCAGTCTCAGCCAGAAGTGGAGTGTGTTCGTTGGTCACATTAGCCTCGGGGGTTTCCTCACCTCGGCACTGCCATACCAACAGAACTACGTACATTATCGTCGAACTTACGATGAGCAAACCACCTGTACCTAGAAGAGGTAAAATCACAATGAGCAAATTCCACTCTGACATATCCTGCATATCACAAGATTGTATCACCCGCCCATCTTTGCACGTTTCGTACGCCGGTTGGCATTCGTTTGAGCTTGTACAGAAGTAACACCAGTTCCTATCCTCACAGCTGTCACAATCGGCTGCTGCAGCTTGGCACCTTGCGCCACACGTCACACTGGAGTTCCTTAACGTGGCCGCTTCACTGCATGACAGCGCATTGTATTGCTCCGACGGGTCAAAGCACTGACTTCCTACAGGTCGTTCACAGCACCACGCGCACTCCGGCATCTTTAAACACTCCGAAGCGATGTAGATTGGGTTTGTGTCACATCTACTTCCGTATGCCGCTAATGGTTGAATCAACAAAATCAGAACCCAGGAGGGCAGTAACCACACCGCTGACCGGTTCACATAAAACTTTGTTGAACCTCCTGTACACATCCACCTACCCCCGGTGCAACAAACTACTACTTTATCGTGGTTTGTATCCACAAAACTCTACAGCTGGACAAAAAAATGGCACGAATAGAGGGAGACGACAAGGAGTACACAGTGCAAAGAGTGGGGAACCAAAGGGAATATTCGAAAGAGACAAGCAACAAAAAGCGGATAAAATATAATATGATATGATATGACATGGCAGAGGAAGGAGAAAAAAAAAGAAAAAGCAGGGAAAAGGGAAGAGAGGTATCGGACAATGAAAGGGTGGACACACTGTAAGCCCCTGCGAGCACAACCATTGCATTTAATCCTTTGTCATTCACAAGTGCTCTAAGGGGCTCAAAACACACACCTCTACCCCACCTCAAACAGTAGAGACTCAAATGAGAAAACGACAAGGAATGTAATCGGCGCCGCAACAAAAGGTGGAGACCAAACGTCTCCCGTCAACCGGTGAGCCCCAAAAAGAAAGTGGGAGGGAAGACGCCGGACAAGCGGACGATGCAAAAGAAAAAGATGAAAGCTAAAAGACAAGAGGGAACCACACATATACATCACACGTGACTTCATGGACGGTCGTATCCCACATTAATAACTCATGTGGAAGGCGAACCATGCGGGAATGTATGCGTGACCTCTCAATCGTACACTTTCCTCCCCTCCCCCCGCCCCAGGTACACACACACACACACGGATATAGCACATACGTACACAATTGCGTCTTTCCTCCCTTTAAAAAGAAAAAAACAAAAATACCGCTGAACCATCCGTTCCGTAATTCACTACCGTAACATATTACCTCTCACTAGTACGAACGAAGATCACATTTTAACAGCAACCACCACGCTTCGAGCCCTTTTGCCCTTCGTTTCCGGCTAACCTGACACCATTACCAGCTCCCCCTGCACCACCACTTGGGGACAGACCCTTTCCTGTACGTTCCTTCATATCCTCGAATATCTCCTGTGCTATTTTCTGAAACGCAGACTGTACATTCTCCTTCTCCTTTGCGCTCGTGTCAATGTACGACATTCCATGTTGTTTTGCCCATGCCATCGCTTCTTCCTTCGATACCTGCCGCGAAGTGCGGGCCTCGTCACTTTTGCATCCAACCAATAAGCACGGGATACCGGGAAGAGACTGCTGTCGCACGCGTTCCATCCAGTGCTCCAAGTGTAGAAATGAGGGTCGATGTGTAAGGTCAAAACAAAGCATTACGCCGTTGGCGCCGCGGTAAAAGGCAGTTGCCACTGACTGAAACCGCTCTTGCCCGGCTGTGTCCCATATTTGCAAGCGGACACGCTTATCCATGTACGTCATTTGGTGCATTCGAAAATCAATAGCGATGGTGGATGCGTAATCCTTGTAAAAAACATCCTCAGAGAGCCGCACCGTAAGGGAAGACTTCCCAACGCCACTGTCGCCAATGACAATAATCTTGAATATGTAGTCGCAGTCCCCACCAGGGGAAGCTGCTGTGATCATATGCGAAGTGGACTCTTCAAACGGGCATATTGAACAAAAAAACGTGACGAGAAAAGTGAAGAAAACAAAGAGGAAGTTGGCCGTCTATATATTGCAAAGAAAAAAATCTACGCAAAGCGCAGTAGCCGCCGATTGAGGCCGGGTGCGGGGCAACGTGCCCATCAGGAAGTTAACGTTATTTGGCCGCGCCTGCTCATCCGCCTCTTCTTCTTACCGTCACTTCCCCACACGCCTACAATCCCACGAATTAAAAAAACCTTTCAACACGTCAATATCACCAGCAGGAACACCACCACGATGAGGCACGCAACACCGAAGGAAAACAGATTTGGTCAACAATACACACAAATTGGGGGAAATAGAAATAACAGGAAATAACTACACTCAACACACAAGCCATGGGGCCTAATTGATGGAAACGACGCTTACAACAGAATGAATTTAATGGCATGTAACAGGGGGAGGAACTTCGTCATATTAAGTGAAAGTGGGAAGCAGCACACACACACACGCGTAAATACACAAATAGATGTAACAATATACAAAGGTATACATATAGGTATATATGTGCAGATGTGTAGACTGTGGGGAGTGCAGGCGCAGATATTGTAAAGGGGGAGACCCAAGATAGAAAAGAAAGGGACGGCCGTATATGCGACGGAGCATCTGAGCCGGTGGAGCCGAGTGGCCAAAGATAGAACCACGGTGTTCAGTGGTGTACGAAACCTTCTTCCAAATGAAAAATAAAACAATAGAATTGATAAGAGAGAGGTATAACAAAATGCGAGAAGAAGGCAAGAATAAAATGAGTCGAATAAAAAAGGGGGGAAGATACGATGGCCCTCGGCGTAACACTTCCCTTTCAGTACTGGAGAGAGCGAACGGAGTGCTACACACTGTCTATGCTGGCTTGGATACCGTACTAAATCACAAATGGCAAGCATCCATACACGTGTCAAGGCAAAAGAAAATACCTATCTGCTTCACTTCATAGATTCTTTTTCACTATTGCTGCCTTCCGTTCCCTGTCCTTTCACTAATTTCTCGTCTAGCCTTCATGTGTAGTTCCTCCAAAGCTCCTCCCTCAGTGAACGAGGGCTTACCCGTTCAGTGAATGGCAAATGCTATTGCCACCATAAGAGGTTCAGCACCTCCACTTCCTCTTTTTAGTATGTGTACTTGTGTTTAATCGTACGATGTTCCCTATCGCCTTGTCCCCATGACCCTCGACAGTTGGAGTTGTGTTATTCACTATATAAGTCCCCAGGTGTTGGAAAGCTTCGGAGACATTTGTGTTATTTCTCGAGCTCGTCTCGAAGTAGCACAAGCAACCGTGTCGCTTTGCCCATGCGTCTGCCTCGCTTTTCTCCACTTGCCTGCAAATCCCTAAGCTTGTCCCTTCTTTATGAAGTTCACTGCACTCCACCAGGTCTAACTTGCAACCCACGAGGATGAGGGGCGGAAGTACCGGGCAGTGGGACCTCAGGCGCTCAAACCACGCGTCGATCCCTTCAAAGGAGCTCCGATTGGTGAGATCAAAGCAAATCAGTGCGCCATGACAGTTGCGGTAGTAAGCCGTCGTGAGTGAAACAAAACGATCCTGCCCGGAGGTATCCCAAATCTGAAGCAATATGGTGCGCGCGTGCTTTTCTAAAGTTGTGGTATGGCAATACTTGAAGTCCACGCCAATCGTTGGAACAATGTCATCGTAATAAATGCTGTCACAGAACCGCGATGAGATGTTGCTCTTCCCTACACCCACATCACCAATTACTATAATCTTGTAAGCGGGTTCCTCTTTCATGTAAGGAAACTTCACCTAACCCTATATTTCCCTTCCCCTTTCTTTTCCTCTTCACCTGGGATGTCGCTAGTTCTTTTAATTCAGCACTTCTGACGTTCCTTTACACGGTGGTTCTCGTACGATCCTATGCCCCTGCAGTGCCGCTGAGTACATTAGCAAATTCAACAACGGAGGAAATCATGGCATCAGAAAGTGGGGACCAAACGAAGGCAAAACGAAGGTCAGGAATGAAAAATGAAGAAAATAAATGGGAGAGGCAGTAACACCTTACGCAAGGGAATAGTGTATTTTAAGTAGGTAGGGTCGGCAATGGAAGGGAGGAGTAACTACCGCCCATTGAAGGGAGAGTTAAAAACAAAATAAAAACAGTAACACCCAAAGACTTCACGACACATTGGATTAGCGATACCATGTTGGGTGCTCCTCCTCCAGTTGTTCTCGTAGGCACTGAACACGCGGAGCCTTGAACGGCGGTTCCAGAACTACCACCCGAACCACGTAATAACCAGCAGCCGCAAGAAGGGAACCACATGTAAGTACCATTAGTACGACACGGACAGGAAACAAATAATCCACAACAACCGCCTCATCAGGATTTGTAGGAAACGGCCGCTCCCTGTTGTAAGACGTCTGTGGCAGCGGCGCAGGTACGGGGTCGTGCGGCGACGATATAATGCAGCCATATGCAATAAAAGGCATGGCGGCACACGCGAGGCCGATAGGCAGCACCAGCCGGGGGCATACGTACGACCCAAATAACGTCCCAACTATACCAAGAATGATGAAAAATAGGATGGCAAACGTACCATCACCGAGACCGAGAATCATATTGCGTGTGAATGAGCACTGTCGCCGTAGGTTTCAAGGGAAGTATATGACAATGGAGACCCAGCTGTGTGAACACAAGCCATGTAAGTACACCTTTGATGGATTGACTAGTTCAAGGTGGTGGATGAAACTGAAGAGAAATAAAATTCAAGAATATATGCATATATGTAATAACGAGAGGAATGTGGCTTGACCACACGAATGTGAAACACGACCACTAAAAGTCATGTGAGTCGGTGGGAAGTCATCAGAGAAAAGACGATTGGGGCAAGTGCACCCCACAGCATACAAAAAACTCACGATTAAGTGATGAATACATCTCACGACAACGACACTTACAGAAGTTCATCTCGTGCTCTCTCCCCCTTTTATGCACTTCCTTCGTGTGTTTTCGCCTCTACGTGCAAGAATACACAGTACATATACGCATATATATATAAATATATCATTTTTCTTCTATTTACTGGAAACAAAAAAAAGAGGCTTCTTCAAAATTGACATGCACCCACCACAAATGTTGAAATGTGGAAGTTAGACAAAAAGAAATGCCACAGATTCCCTGTGTCCAACGGCGCGCACGCCACCCCTCCCCCTCATTCTTCTAGTTGACTACATACAGAGATCCCAATACTTGAAATAGTCTTCATCTACCTGATTGGTGTACAACTCGTCTAGTTGCTTCTTGCGAATTTGTGATGCCTCCCTCTGCTTCATCTGCTCGGCAGCAATGCTCAACCTTTCTGCATGCCGTTCACGTTCCTTCTGCCTTTCCAAAGCGTTGGCCATGCGAAGCTGCAAGTTGTCCTGCTGGGCCCACCGCCGTTCTTCCTCGACTTCCATAAACCGGCGACGCCGCAAAAGATCGCGTTGTCTCGCCCGATCCTCAAGAAACTTACGCTTCTGCTCCTCTGTCATGCCTTTGTAGCGCTCCGCCTTCACCTTCTTTCCAAGCTCGCTCACGACCGTCTCGGTTTCGTTAAGGAAATCACCCTCCATGTGGAAACGAATTTCCTCAAGGGCCTTGCGGGTGTCCTCCTCCTTGTCTCGAATGGCCTCACGGCGCTTTTGCTCGGCGAGGGCTTTATTAAATTCTGCTTGGTTCTTATGGATCATCCTGCGCTGCTCGGCGATACCCTGCTCTATATCGTAGATACGGCGGTTGGTCTCCTCGTTTCGTTCATCGAAGACACGGTTTGCCTCCTCCTCCATCCACTTCTTCGCGAGTTTCTCCTCCGTTTGCTGCCGCGCCCACTCGCGCTGTTGGCGCTGCTGAGCAGCCCGACGATTCTTGTAATCCAAGTCCTCACCTTCAAATTTTTGGAGAGAAGAAACCCCAGTTCGGGGATCGTTGTCGCCAACACGGCCCGGTAAATCCTTCGCCTTCCAGTGGGGATCGTTGAGGTCCCACTCGCGCTGCGTTTCCTTCTTCTGGTAGGTTTCACGGTAGTCAAGCAATTGCTTTTCACGGTTTGCTCGTATCTCGTTAACCTCCTTCTGAAGTGCCTGAGCATGGCGATCCATCAGAAGGGCTTGTCGGTCATAAAAGTCGTTCCGCTCTTTCTCCAGCTGTCGAAGCGCCTCCCTTTCACGGACCTGCCTGTCAAGCGCCTCCTTGTCGATGCCCATATGACGCATTTTCGGGTCTTTGAGGCGCTCTGCACGCTGCATCATGAAGAGCCGCTTCTTTTCCCTCGTTGTTGCCGTCTCCAACTGCGGTAACGAAGAGGAATTTGATGCGACATTGATGGTCTCAGCTGCTGGCTCCATTTTGATCTACACTTCACCACACCTACACACAGTTCAGAGGAGCACACTGACCAGAAAAAGTGCAATGATTTTTTTAAAAAAAGAAATAGAATAGACAGTGGAACGGAAGTTTAACGCTGTGCTACCGACTTAGCAAACAATACACATCCTTAATTACTTACAAGACAGAATACCTCACTCATCACCGTGAGCAGATATTCGAAAGCACGTTCGTGTACGGATGTAAACTCACTGTCAGCCGCGCTCACGTTGTAGCTTACACAGCGGGCTTGAACGTTAGTAGTGGTGACGGCGAAGAGCATTTGAAGCAAAACTTCCGCACGTTTCTGTTAACACCCTTACATTTTGGGCACGTCCACAACGTTACCTCCTTTCCGGGGAGCGGAGGCGGCGTCGGCTTTGGCTGTTGGCATTTATGGCAGACAACACTCCCACGAAAGTTCATCTGGCCACACGGACACGCCCAGTCGTGAGGGTCCTCACCGGGAAGGGACGGACGCCGAACACCAGGTGGGAGCGGAGGGGCCGGCGCCCCACATTTGTAGCATTCGCGCTTCGATTTATAATTTGGTTCCCCGCACTGGCAGAGCCAATCGCCCTCCGCGGGTTCACGATGCCTTGTCCGACGGCCCTTAATCCGACGTGCAAAGAGGCATGGTGTGGTGACAAAATACGCGCGTGAGCAAAGCAGAGCTACAGAAGCACGACTTCCGAGGTGGTGGGCAAGATAGTGCCTGGAGAGTATGTGGACACACCTTTGCATCTCGCGCCCCTCCAACTGCAGTATCGCAAAGTCAGTGTGTGCGCCCACTGGAAAACGTGCATCAACACGAGCACAGATGCGAAGCCGGGGGATAAAGAAAAATGGAAAAAGCGACACGCAGTAGCAACGGGAGACAAAACAAGTAGCAAAGAAAGCAGCCGATTAAGATGAAAGTAATGACTTGCGCCCGGAAGAACTGCTTCTTGAATTTAAGTAGTGCACGAGGTTCATTCCAAGTTACCCTCATGCCAAACAGCGGGTTACAACTGTCGAAAACTGCTTAAATCCATTCACAAACGAATTTTTATTGTTCTGACGATAAGATTCACAAGCACACTGTTGTAAGAGCACGAACGCCTCCCTCACTTCCGCTCCTTTTCCACCAACAGCCGCCAAACCGGAAAACAAGTCACCTAGCTGCACGAAAGAGTCCCCATCCAGCACTATTAGTGTCTGCAGAAGGCTCTCAAATGGATCCGTCGTGCACTTCCTTGTCGTTATAAGGTCAAGTGTCGCCCGCAGCAGTCGGGAGAAAACGTTCTTGTCCGCCCGAAGAAGTGCCCCCAATATTTTAACGCCTTCACCTCCTTCATGGCCCTCACAACAACACAGGGCGCTGGTAAAAGCTGCCACCGCCTCTGCTCCAAGTGTTATAAGAGTTCCAAAGGTATTCTGGTAGTTAAGCGAGAATTCGAGTAGATGAATAACTTGTAACAAATGCTCGATAGGTAAGTCACAGATAAACCAAAGATACAAATCTCTAAGCAGCTCAGAGGCAAGCATAAAGTAACTACGCGCCAACTTCTCATTTTGGCATAAACGCTCGCGGTCCACAAGCATCATAGCACGCCAGAGAGCCACAAGGCACGCTGGCAGGGACCGATCTGCATAAAGACGGAGAACTCCCATATTGCAAAGCCCCCCTGCGAGAAGATTACGACCGGTATGGAACGTGATCCTCAAGCATTTGATACCCCAAGCCTCAAGTTGAGATCCACGGGTCTCCAACGCTTTAACAATAATATTGACCACTGTGCCCATAGAGTTACCAATGTGGCGGAAGACAAGATAGCCCTCCGTACAATGGGCGCCGGACGTTATACGCCGGTAACGATTTTCGGTTATTTCGTCCAACAAGCGCAACAGCTGTACGCCACAGTTAGTTCCAAACTCACGTTGAAAATGCTGGACTATAACGTCAAAGTTTGGAAGTATGCGTTTCAGCAACACTCGGTACAGACGTTGGCACAGGCATGCGCAAAACGCGCCTCGCCATGAGCATGTAGCGCGCATGAGAGCATCCGCATAATCTTCACCGTGTTCTACACAACCATATTGGAAAATCTTGAAGTCTCCAACAAGTGATGGCTCAATGTCGCCCATTACACCCTGGGAACCACCGTTGGACAGCCAAATCTGAGCCCTGATACGCGCAAGAAGAAACAGCACACGGTGATAAACCCTGGAATTTTTGCCCATCGTCATCTCCGCATCGAGTGCAAGGCGGTCATTAATGTGGGGCAGCGTCTTTAAAATAGCAACAGAAGTTGGCGATTGAGCCACCTCAGTCAAAAGGGCCAAGGCTTCGACGGCTGTCTCATCGGTACAAGAGTGAGCGCAGTTCATAACCTCGTCCACAATAAGCCCAAGCACAGTGGAGGACATTTCTCCATCACTTTTCAGAGATAAAGTATTTTGAAGGGAGACCCGTAGCCCGTTGCCATCATCAAGCCGATCGAGAAGAAGCGCGTTCCAAGTGGCACAAAGTAAAGCTATGAGGGAGTTGTGAAAGTGACGACGAGTTCCCTGAGGTACAAACAATGAAAGCTTTCTCTCACAATCGTAGCTCACAACACCGAAGCATGCCCATAAAGCCTTACATATTATCGGGCATGCATCGCTACGGGAATGGTTCATGCGCAACCATGAGCTGGAAAGGGTGATAAGCCATGCGAGTTGTTCGTATATGCTCGTCAAACAAAATCCTGCTTGATGTTCCGATGACTTAAGAACCCATAAATGGGACTCGATGAGTGTTGAAATGTGTTCCTCTGTGTCTCGACCACAGAATCGCAACAACTGCGATGCAAATTGAAGCTCCAACTCTTGTACACATGTATCCTCATCGAGAAAATAATCCTCAAACGATGCAATTTCACCAGATCTTGCGAACGCTACCGCTTGCTCCTGATTTGACGTAATGTACGACAAGCACACCTTCGGTGCCAGTTCCCCAAAAAGTGTGCGTTTATCTTTGCAGTAGGACTGAGATCCCACCAACTTCGCCCAAGTGGAGGTTAAAGAAAGGAACGACCGCCGCGCATGGCGCCAGTTCTGGAAGCACAAATGAGTGAAATCGGCAAGGGCTCCAATCCATTGCTCATAACACGAAACGCTACACATTTGCTCAATGCTGAAATTCGGTTTCAGACGATTCAACAAGCGACAAAATTCGTGCAAAACCGTGGGATCTTCTAGGTGAAGACACTCCGTCATAATTGGAAGCGTGACTTCAAAACAACAGGATATCCGCGCCTTCTGGTCCTCACAGAGTGGGTAGAGTGATCCCCTCAGAGATATGAGTGATGCCAACGATTCCAACAAGGGAGAGAAGAGGCGCGCATCCCCCTCCGGAAGTAAATACAACCCCCACAGTTTAGCGAAGAGCTCTTGGTCCAAAAGGTCAGCCGCCCAACCTTGCGGATAATCAGTTGTCAAAACGTCCTCAGTAATATCCTCCAAGGAGCAAGTAAAGTCAAACAAAAGAATTTGGCGCAATAACGGTACGGCGCCAATGACCACCTGATTGTGCGACAACTGAGCCCGTTTAAGGCAACGTGAAACACTTTTGAATATGTCGTGGAGGCACTCATCGCGAAAAAACACGTTCGTCTTCTTATTCACCGCGAGGTTCTGGTTTGGGCCGTCCGTAGATCCTATCGTGTCGATCAACACGGTTAGGATGTGACACGATAAGGATACGAGTTCTTCCGAATAATCACCCCCTTCACCGGTTAGCGCCGTAGCCACCTTGAGGGGAAACCTTTGGAGCTCCGGGGCGTCACAGAATCCCCGTTTCACTACAGAACATAGCAACCGGACAAGGGCGTCCCTATTATGAGTGTCCAAGAGCTTATGCCGCTCCACAATGACACAACTCAGCATCTGTTCGAGGTCCACAAGGTCTGCAAGTGCAAACTTAGAAGTCACCAAATGGTTTAACGCTTGAGAAACAAAGAAGATCGAACATGCGGCTACAGATTCCTTAAGAACTCTCTGCATCAGTTGCAAGCCCATGGCAGACGCGAAACCATCCCATCCAAGCTCCGTGGCTATCTGCATTGCCGATTTGTCCCCACTGTAGAGAAGAGTCGAGAAACGCTCCACATCATCAACACTCCCCAGCATTATCTAAACAGCAGGCCCTCCGCGGATAACGGCAAAACTAATACATATTAGAACGATAATAATTATTGAGTGCATAGAAAAACAGCAAATTATAGACAAGGGGAGAAACAACTGAAAGATTACCACTGTGTGAAATCGTCATTTGAAACTTAAGGAAATATAAAATTCAGAATGTACACAAATGGGGTTGTTGTTCCTTATATCCTAGCACGTGCACACGCATGGGGATCTGTGTTGCTGCACCAATCCTCTGGAGAACAGGACGTGGTCGCGGTAAACTAAATGCTTGATTATTAGCAGCTACTATACAACAAGCACAAGGGTGGTGTCCGGAGAAAGCATACAGACGGCTCAAGTACAAGACCCGACACAGGTAACGAAAAAAAGAACAATGCACGGTGCACACGCTCAAAAGTTGTTGCTTAATGGGTTATCGTCGCTCGGTCGTTGAGCTGCCGACACACGGTACCCCCGAGAGATAACCTCCCGTCCATATGCAGTTTTGTGCAGACCCGCCTCCAGCAGAGCGAGTTGAAGTCGAAACCGTGGGTCCTTCGCTACCTCGTCAGCCGTGTAACCATGCACAGTATATCGTGCGGCCTCCGCGAACGGTACGTAAGCTTCATTCTGCTTACTTGAAACTGTCCCTTGCAGAACTCTCTCTGGGTCGGCCTCGACACCGAGCTGTTGCCTGACACCATTAAAGAAGGCCTCTAGTGTCTTCGCACGTGCAGCTTTTATTTCTTCCAGGTCCTGCTGACGTTTTTTACGCAACCGGCATTTCTCCTCATATTCTTTCTGTCTCTCCACCACCCGTTTGGCGTTACGTTCCCCTCGTATCGCTTTTTGGATTGCTTCCTCCTCTGCAAGTGCCCTCCGAAGTTCGATTTCCTTCTCTTGCAGCTCTTTCTGCTGCTCCTGGTAGAGGTGCAGCTGTTTTAGGCGTTCCTGGAATTCTATCTCACGAGCACGCATGACTCTTTGTGTCCTTTCCTCTTCCTCTTTCCGTCTTGCTTCCTCCTCGTCGCGTCGGGCCAGTTCCTTGGCTTCTCGAACAGCACGTAGCTCATCCAACTCTCGGTGTTTCTTTCGTTGCTGCTCCTCGCGTAATTTAGCCTCTTCTTCCATATCCGCCACTAGCCTTCCAATCTCTTCATCAGCCGCGGCTGCCTTCTCGAATGATTTCAGAAGTTCCAGAGATTTCTTCTTGAACTGAAGCGTCACCGTCCGCGCGAGTGCTTTTTCTCTCTTCTGCCGCAAAACCTCATTCACAGCAAGTCGCACTTTGTCGCGGGACATATCGGGCAAACTCTGATGGACGCGATTGTAAACATCACCTGGAAGATCAGGTTTCTCACTACCGAGCGTTGAAAGACTCGTGTAGGTTTTCAAAACCAAAGAAATCTTACGAATGTCGCTCGAGGAGAGGTCCACAGTTGCTCCTGTTCGCTCCGTAGACATTAACCGAGACACGGCTTCCTCTCCTCCAACCTCTATGGCGTCTCGAAACGTCTTCACGAGCCTAGGGTTGGGTTTACATACCATGGACTCGCACACACTATCTAACAATTCCAATGATGACCGCACTAACGTTTGGACAGTTTCAATCGGTAAGATATTCTCGCTCTCCTCCATCTCGTTCAGCAAAGATTCCACTTCATGCTCGATAACTTTAATAGACTCAGAAATTTCCTCCCTCATGGTTGAAATCTTCTCTCGTAAGGTGTTAACGCCATCAGGCATGACATTGGCCTCCTTCTTGTGCAAGTCACGACATTCCTTCCGAAGTCCCCCAATTGTTTTCTTAAGGGAACGATGAATCGACTCGCATCGTTCCTCCATGCCGGCTCTTTCCCTCACCGCTGCCTCTGGTAGGAGGGAAGAGCACGAAGCCCACGCCTTTTCAAAATCGAATGCGCACGAAACTACCTCTCGCTCCAAGGCAGCGTGCTCCGCCAACCAACGGCCACCACGACTTACCTCCTCCGCTGATTTCCTCTGGTGTGCAATTTTCAATGTGATGTCCTTAAACACCAGCTTATCTGTACGCGCTCTTGACTGCCACTCAGCCAACGCAGCCTCCTGATCATCCACAGAAAAAGCCATCGTGCGGAGTTGTTGCCGCGGCAGCATGACAGCCCTCCGAGGAGGCATCGCTCAGCCTACCAGGGGAGTAATATACGCAAAAAGTAAAAATATACAAGAGAAAATGAGTAGAAGCAAGAAAAAAGGGCAATATACAGGCAAGGTCCAGGAACGGAAAACGGTCACCGCATCCACCGTAAGATAATAAAAAGGGGGGAAGGTATGAAAACAAAAAACAAAAAAATTGTTGTGATGGTGGAAGTGGTAGTGATTATGATAAAGCGGACACATGCAAGATACCGACAACACATGGGGAATTTATATATATAAGTGATAATAGGAGGGGAAATGGGTCCCACAGAGAATATGGCATCCCCACCCTGAGTCAGGCAACTAGTGATTCAGAACCTCCACACCTGATGAGCAACAGGACCAGTACAATATTAGGTGTTGAGTAAAATTACGAAACGGGTTCATATGGGAAATGCCACCGACGTGTCGAAATCACAAACACGGTTATTCTGTGTGCGTCTGCAGCGGCTCCATGGCAGACCTTCCTTCTGGGGTTGCGTGCGGGTCAACTGCTTTTCCAAACAATTCATCCGCTTCCTCAACTATACTGATAGGGGTGAGCCCTCGCAAAATTTCGCGCGCCTCGTTTGAGCAGTAGCAAAGATTCCTAATGACGAACGTCGCCCACTCACCCATGCCTGGATTTTCCAAATCAATGCGTGTGGCTCCGAGGATGGCAGTGAGAAGGCGGGTGTCACCTAAAACTGCGGAGCAGACCTCCTTATTCTCGTAAGTCAGATTGGCTACAAGCCGGACATGTTCCCTCCTGAAACCCTCTAGAAAACATGTTATCTCATGATCACGCGAAATGGTTAGCGCATCCGTTATATATTCCAGTACTTGTGATCCCAAGCAATATGTCTGGAGCCTTCTGAGGAGTCGTCGATGACTTAACAGTGTAAGATTGAGCACCTCAACAGCAGAGTGTGACAGGGTCGCTCCCATGTCTAACCATGCCTCAGAGCCGTCACTAAGCTCCGCAACGCTGCTTTCTCGTTGAAGCCCACCGCTCTCAGCATCTCCTTCAGCATTTGTAGCTCCGCCTACCACAGGGTCCTCCGTATTCGTAGTGCCGGGTGCAATAAACCCCTTTGTTCGGTGCAGTACATGACGCGCAACGTGAAGACTAAGCTTTATCATACGGAACAGGACATGTTGCAGGTGGAGTACCTCTTCCCCGGGCTCGCGCCCCGCATCAAACGCTGCCACATCGACCGCATGCTCCAGTTTGAATGCAAAGGAGAAGTCCTTCAGTTTAACGTCCGTTTCGCACAGCGTCAGCAATTTGTCCACTTTGTTGTCTATTTCCCCCAGAGCCCTTGTGTTCAAATCCCTTATAGAACCCTCGTGATCAGTCATTTGCCCTTCTCGTCGATATACACTCACCAGAAGGCCCCTCAAACAATGTTTCCTCTCTTCACATACATAAAAATAGCAGTAAGCAACAGAAAAGG
>NW_027124148.1:16642-19864 GCF_001457755.1 Trypanosoma equiperdum | reverse complement strand
ATATATATATATATATAATAAATAAATGAAAACGCCGGATCAAAGTGTAAGAAATGTCTCCCTATCCTCAGCCGCTCCCGAACGAATGGGAACGCAGATCCACGCGACATTCCGTACAACGAAACAGTGGAAAGGAAAAACAAAGTAAAATTTGGGCGATGGCGCACTCAACAGAGGAAACCAGTGGGTCGCATGAACAGACACCCGCACTCACAGGAAGAAAAGTCCCTTGAATAGTAAATATAACAATAATAACCAGAAACCTGGCAAGCCTCTTCAACCCGAGTACAAAGGCACCCCCTCCTCTGCCTTCAGTTACCACTCGGAGACACCCGCATAAACACAAAAACGCATCGCGCAGACGCGTAAAGTCATCCACAGCACTGAACGTGGTTTTCTTTTGCTCCTGCTCTCGTTGGCATCGCACAAAATAGAGGGAGTTAACTTTCCCTCTTTCCACGATCAGCAAGGTGTACAACCTGAAAGTAAAAACGCGCACCGTGATGGATAGGTGTGCTTCCCCCGGGACTACGGAGGACACCACCTTTGAGTTAACGAGTAGGCGCAACGATAAGAAAGCCCCCTTCCGCTACAAAAAAAAAAAGAGCAACTTCGGCTGGTACACACCCGATACCCCATACGCCCACACGAAGAAAACAGACGACACCCTCAAGGGAAGAAAACATTCCACGATTCCTCGAGCTAATTGAACCCAACATACCATTCGGGGAGTAAACATACCACTCGTATACGATATGAAGAGGGGGGAAAGCACAAACAGTGAGTCGGTTCTACGCCCCAGTATGTGCACGCCCCACGTCGTGCACAAATCAACCTCTCCCTCCAACGTGTTCATCTGGGGACTGGTTGCCACACCTTGTTAAGCGCCCTTACGCATAGCAGCACCAAATAAATAATGTAAGCACGCACTCATTTAAACCGCGACGAAACGCCCCCGGGAAGCGATGCGATGGTCGGCTTCCCCTCCGCCTTGACCTCGCCCAACCTCACACCAGAGGGGTTCGCCTCCAGCAGAGCTCTTCCCGGGCCATCCACATAATATTTTGGGTTAGGGCAAGAAGGAACCTCACAATATACGGGGAGAGTCGCCACCCACTCACCCGAAGCACGAAACTTGTGGCCACAAGGACACTGCCACTCGCGCTCACCGAGAAGCTTGGCCGTCATTTGTGCCGCTTGGCTCACGGCATCCTTCAATGACGGGCGGTTATTCGCGGTGGTGAGTGCTTTGCTAACGCTTTGGCTAGCGTGGCGAGTGACAATAGTCTTGATTTTATCGAGCATGCTGCTCCCAGTGAAAATGTGAGTAAGAACAAAAAAAAACGAAGTAAATTGACGACGACATAAGCAACAGCGACTGTCTTCTGTTAAAATGGAAGAGAAAAGTGGCACCGCGGGAAAAGCAGAGCACATAAAAGCAAAAGTGAGGTGAGTGGAACAGAAACGCAACGGAGGGAAGAGGACCCTTAGCGGAACGATGCTGACATAGTGTTCACAGGTGCGGCCACACATAACGGGACCCGTGAGGAGCCCGCAGCACCTATAAAGACAAAGATGCTCAGTTTGCATCTGGAGTGCGTCACTTCGCCGGCCCGCCTTTCCCACTAGAGGGAAAGAAGAATTCGTAACCAGACATCGCCTTTCTCCAAGCGCGCTTTGCGCAATGGATCAACGAAACTCTCGGTGACGTGCGTATCCCTTGTGCTCCTTGCTGCCTCTTGGCGCGTTCCAGACTGCTCACATCAATACGATACGGGTGAAATAACCTCCGAGAAAACCGCATGACCACTCGTGGTAACCCACACGCCCAACTTCCCGCAATCCCGCAAAGATGCTCGCGGTGAGCACACAACAGCGGCACAACTTATCATCAGCGCCACACAATGCGTGGTGCGTGGAGGGTAAAACGGGGAAAATACGAAGAAAGGAAATGTGTGTTGGGCAATTGGAAACAAAATAGAGGCAAACAAACGGATTATTCACAACAAATCTCCCAGGAGACGACAGAGCAAAGCAAAACGAACATCACATGTACTCCGCGAAGCCTTGATGTCTTCACATAATGAGTAAGCAAAAATGATAACAATGATTGACTTCCATTAGCACGGCCCGTGACATCGCGAACTTAACAGACAGTTACCAAAAGTGTGCGTAACAATAGAGACCAACTGCTGTCTTCTCTGCTCTTTTTCTCTTGTGAAGAAAAAAAGGAGGCGGCTAATTGTAATAATACCATCGAAGAAGGGATACCCAACTCAAATGCTTCCACGATGTGTTTGTGCGTGTGTGGAAATTTACTGGACACGCCACTTAGGAAACACTGCAAAACAGCAAGTACTACATATGACACAGCAACTAAAGCAACGACATTGAGAAGGGGAAGATAAGGAACAAACAGAAAGAAAGTTAGCAGAGAAAAAATAGAAGTGTCAGTGCGTGTGTGGGGAAATAAACAATAATCTATCTCACACAACTAGCACGAGACGCAGCAAGTAGGCTGGAAAACGCTTTAGAAATGAGGTGGATAATTTTCCTTAGAAAAATAATAAAGAAACACCACCACAAGGCGCGATATTACCATTTATGTCGATTTTGGGCGCACTCAGGGGTGTTTGCTACCGTACCCGCAACATTGTTATCCATGAGCCACACGAAAGAAGAAAATAGGAACCATCCCAGTTAACTTGCTCTATCTATATATAAATATTTTTTTTAATCGCATTTTTTTTACCTTTACGTTTCCTCCTTATCTCCGCTTCCACACTCTTATCAACCAACTCCTTTTCTTCCACTCAACTCACACACACACACACCCCATCCCCTTCCTTATACACCTTTCTTATTTTTGATCGTTGCAGTTGGCCGTTGCAGGTTCACTAACTTCTTCAACCATCGAGCCGCAAACAAATATCGGTGATAACACCTGAAAACTCACAAATTACCCATATGAACCCCATCGGAGCGACACCGCTAAAAGACGACCCAAAAAAGAAGAAAAGGCGGAAGACGCAGCAAGCGGGAATGGGAAAGAGATTCGAGGTAACAAATAAGACAACGAAAGAAAAAAAAAAAGGAAACTCACGCACTCACTACAGATGAAGTGGACCCCTGCATTTACGTTCAACGAACCTGGAAAGTGGCAAATAAAAAGAAGAATACGGCACCACACGACATATCGGCAGCCTCATTAAATCCATTCAT
>NW_027124148.1:4753-16632 GCF_001457755.1 Trypanosoma equiperdum | reverse complement strand
CACACACACACACATAAAAGGAAGAAAACTAGGGGGGACACACCTAACAATCAGAGTTTGCCACGCACTCAACCAAGCTCCACAGCGTTATCACCGCAGCACCCGATAAGAAATCGGAGCGCACGCAAGCGTCGACAGAAACCCAAAAAAAGGGTGAATAGAAGAAAAGGGAAGGTTAAGAGATCAAAAACTGAAAACCAATAGGCGGGTCACTCTCCGCAGAGGTACTCTAAAGATGATGCGCGTAAAAATGTGGCGCAAACATCACACAGATACACTAAGCAGCGGGGAATCAAGATAAATAAACAAAACAAAAGAAACGTTTTCTTTTTCCTTTTTAAAATATCCATTAGTATAACAGGCTCCACCCAGAGTCCCTCACCCATCCATTTCCTCATCCAAACTTCCTCCCTCCTCTGGTCACTTTAATTCTTCTAACAGTTGTTAGTGGTGTCATGGCGCCCCACCGAACGTTCCCTCATCCTCCCAGTGCCAACAAAAAGAGCACGTAAATGCAAAAGCAACTGGAGAAGAGGGCAAAGGAGCAACGGAGAGGAACATTTGCAACAGTAGTCAAAACCGGGCGGTTTCAGCGTGCGCCAACGGCAATAGACAACTGATATTGCAAGTCATCCAGGACAGCACCTAGCACGCAAGCAGAGTGGAATATATTTGTATAAACTTTCGGATAATGGAACAAAAACTACAACGCAACACAAAACGATACCCAATACACAAGCACGCACGCACAAAAACAAACAAACACATATATATATAAATATATAAATATATAAATATATAAGACAACAACTACACCAACCAAAAAATCATATAAACAGACACTCAAATATATCTTCCTCACAGTCTGTTACGTGTCCCACAAACGACGCCCACAAATAACTAAAACCTGCACAATATAAACCGACAAGCTACTTATTCCGACAACAAAAAGGCAGACACAAAACAAAAAAGAGTTAAAAAACAAAATACAACAAAAACACGAGGCATTACACATAAAAATAACACCCCTACCTACAACACATAAAAAAGAGACGAGAAGGATACCACTTAAATCAAGACACTACCTACCATTCAGCAAAAAAAAAATCTCAACACAGCTCAAGTTTGTGAAGAAAAAAAAACACACTAATCACAACTACAAAATAAAAAAATCTAACGAAACGAAAAGAACAATGTAAATATATAGCCTATCAAAAAAATTAAAAAATGGCCAATGTTGATTACACAGCCACATTGTAGATTGAGGCAGCCGTACCAAACACCACAGCGATCACTCCCGATATAAGGAGGAGGTACGTGCACACGTAATTTACCACACCCACCTGAGAAATGCCCCAGTTACCACAGTACATCCGGTACAATGCGGGAATGCAGAAACCAAGGACACCACCGCAGAAACTTCCCAAAAGACCAAATACGGTATTCAGGTCGGGAATGAAGAGGCCAAGGAGCAGAGCGCATAGAGCCATGCAACCGCAAAACAGGCAGTTCTTCCATGTTTCAAGTGTGTTCAAATCCCACCCAATGATGTAATAGCAGCAATCACGGGCTGGTTGCATGCATAGTGAAAACCCAACACAGATCTTCAGCAACATGCCCGCAAACGCAATTGCCATCATCACGTCACCCTTCACGTCATAAATCTCAAAGACAGTTTCTACGGATTTGTTCCCAACATCCGTATAACCGAAGAAACCCGCAATGATGTACACCACACAACACATACTCATGGAATACGTTGTGTGGAGTGTCATGCGCCTTGCGCTCGGTTTGCGCATCTCCGAGTAAATGGAAAAACAGTTCATATGGCACAGGTATGAAAACATGAAGATTGACAATCCCTCAATCGCCCTGTTCCCAGATTTAAACATCTCAACATCCTCGGGAAGTTTCCCATCCTTTAATCCATTTTTCGCGGAGTGCACAACAATGCAGATGACAAAATAAAAAACGAATAGCACAGCGATAGCGGAAGCGTAACGTAGTGAGTTGATTTCCTTGGGTAACGAGAGTGAAAACATTCCAACAAACCATATGATAGACGTGATCACGCGATTGCCCGTCTTTCCCTGAAAGAACTCCAATGCAGAGGACCCAGATAGCACAGAGTCCACAAGGTAACCGGTAGCAATTACATAACTCACGCACGTCCCAAAGGTGAACAACCACGAGACCGATATAGTGAAGTAATCCCACCCGGGTCCAAAAAGGTTCCTCGAGAGATCCGCATATGAGTTGTACCCTGTCATTTCTACTGCCTGCATCATCAGCCCAACGGAGTATATAGTCAACACAGTTACAGTAATTAGAATGAGGATTGATGGGATCACACCACTCATCTGAAAAGCGATAGCGAGACTTATGACTCCAGCCCCCAATGTGGCACTCCCAAGGTTAAACGTTGTCGAAAGGGCACCACCATGGGGAATGATTGCATTTATACATTGCATGAATTTGGAGTCTGTTGTCGGAGTGTCACCATTCTTGTGATGACTTTTCTCGTCTGCCGCTGACATCGCGCCGTATCCCTCACCCTCATCGGTAACAACCTCCGTGTGGGCCTTTCCAGAGCCTAATGGTTCTGTAGGGCTCAGCATATTTAAGAGGTGGGTTTGCTGCGTGTGTACGTTTGTGTGTGTGTGTGTGTGCTGCTTGATAGCTTGATGACTGAAAAGGGAAAGAAAAGAAGCGAGCTAATTCGTACAACGGAAGTAAAGACTGCCAAACACATGAATACACAAGTACCAAGAGTTCTTGCACACCCAGACAAGAATCTACTAAACTCACGGGCATAGCTACTTGCATATCGAAAAAAGCACCACGTTATTTGAAGGGGCATTCAACTCATGGCGACAAAGGAAGACACAAGAAGGTGGTTTCTACGTGCACCAGACAAGTGTCAAACATGACGCACAAATCGCAGCATCATCAGAGAATGAAACACAACGTGTGTCACACACTGCTTCTGCTTACCCCGACAGAAAACAAAAGCGGATAACAAATACAACAAAAAAGGAAGGGAACTAAACAAAAATAAAGGAGCACATTGGAGCGACACGAACGCTGGAGTAACGTATTGTTGGCTTGGCGATTGATAAAACGCGTAACCAACCCTTCACTTAACCCTGTGGGAACATGTTGTACAAAGGTAGAACATCTTCCAGAGTACGTGTTAGGTTACACGTGACACCAACTCCATCCAGCAATCAACATTCATTCGTGTGGCAGACAGAAGTTGATACACACATGTTTTCTGTGAGGAATAGAAACATGAGTATATATAGATAATGCTTTACGCCACGGCTTCGCAATGGAAAACAAAATAACAAATGAGAAAGCATCCTTCCTTGGCCCTCCCCTCTACCTGCGAACCCAAAAACAGGGAACTGCCTGATGGAGACATAGCGCAAAGTAAAAAATAAAAATCGTAACAGAAAGGGAGAAACACTCCAGTAGCGGCCCACGAAGATGTAGTGCAACACAAGGAAGCCACTTTGTGTCACACAATGCTGAGGAAAGAGATATACGCTAAAAGTTCTTTTTAAAAGTTCTAAAAAATAAAATATATAGATATATATATGCCTCCGCTAAACCAACAAAATAATAATAAAGAATATTTTCCCATTTCGTCTTATTTTTTTTTTCTGTCTCATAGTTATGCATCACTCACAGCACCTGCCGCCACCATCCCTACCGTAAATAAACACGAGGAATTAACCTCTCCGCCACAGGGATTTTGTTAAGAGGAAGGAGCCACTTTACGCAGGTCAGAGAAAACAAGGTATGAATCCATAAATACATAACTCTGTATGATAGAGGTGGGCACGCCGTTGCAAAGTGGGCATTAGCTCCTCGTTAACACGGAAACAAACTTATTAAAAAAGAAAACGTTAACGGTGTAAGCAAATTTTCCCCGCTTACACAAACATATTCACCCAACACTGAACACAGTAAAAAGAAGAAAAGAAGAGGCACCTCAAATAAATATGCTTATATACCTATACGTAACACCTAACAGTTGCATTTTGTCTACTCTTACACCACACTAAAGGTCATGCAACTGCTTATCATGCATGACACAAACACATGGAAAAAACAACACAGTAGAAAAAAATTTAAAAATTACCATCACACGACAGAGTTTGCCTGATTATTGCCGTCACTTGCTGCATGCTCCCACTCTAACAAAGGGCCAATGTTGATTACACAGCCACATTGTAGATTGAGGCAGCCGTACCAAACACCACAGCGATCACTCCCGATATAAGGAGGAGGTACGTGCACACGTAATTTACCACACCCACCTGAGAAATGCCCCATTTTTATATATACGTTGTGGTGTCCAGATGAATTGCTTTTCCTTCGATATATTTGTTGTTAGTACATTTTTAAATAGCTGTATTGTTGTTTCTGGTTTATTCTTTTTCTTCATTTTACTTTTTTTCTGTTCATTGTCTTTTTTTGTTTGTTGTTACGTGGATGTTTAATAGTCGATATGAGTTCGTATTCGTTAAATATATTTTTAGTGTTTCACTGCTGATTATTTTTATCTTTTTGTGTGTTGTTTTGTTTTCTGTGTATGGGTTTTTATTTACACATGCCGTTCATGGTGTTTTTTCCCGGTCCTTCTACCTATTTTTGGGACGAACAC
Organism: Trypanosoma equiperdum; assembly: GCF_001457755.1. NCBI lineage: Eukaryota > Euglenozoa > Kinetoplastea > Trypanosomatida > Trypanosomatidae > Trypanosoma > Trypanosoma equiperdum. The sequence goes on along the minus strand of NW_027124148.1, from coordinate 11,960 downwards.
GAATGTGTTAGGTGCTTTGAAGTGACGCCTCGGTTACTGATTTCCTCGTACATGCGTTGTAGAAGGGGTGTTGCTCGTTTTTCGTTTCGCTGGTTGTGAAGAAGTTGAGTTGGTGTAGTGAGGCATCACCGCGCTCTTGTGGTACGATCCTCAAATGAGAATACGTGCACACCGTTAATTCTGTTTCAAATTCTTCTGATCAAGTCTCATTGTTATTTGTCATACCGAACGCCGGGTCACGTATAATTCTCGTGATTCATTACAAACAGTCTCGTCATATAACGAGGTCATAGTGGATATCAGCACGATTCTGTAAACAGATGTGGCACCTATCATAAGGGAGAATGTTACCGCCACAACTGAATTGTGTGGCGACATTTTCGATGGGAATTGGTAACGTCGTTCAGGCACCTTGCTGGGTGCGATACAGTAACGGTAGGAAGAATCTAGACTACCGTCACGTCCTGTATAGTGTCACCCGAAGTGACAATAAAAAGAAAGACAACAGAGAATTTCGTCACCACCAAAATTTCCAGTGGAGCGAAAACGAAGCACACCACTCGTTAGCCGGAATAAAGAGACCCCGAAAGACAAGTCACTCTACTCTAATAGGTGCCGCAGTCCGCGAAGCAAGGCTTCCTTGCATAAGCATTTTATGTATCCCTACCTTCATCATCACTTTTAATTTCCAAATAAATGCGATAATTTTTATTTTCTTGTTTCAAAAAAGAGGAAGCATGTGTGGAAGTGGGAAAGTGCAGGTAGACTATTAGCGCTACACAATCGTGAGAGGAAGAGACGCAGGCAGTGTGTAAGAGCGGGGCCACACAGTGTTATAGGTGTCACAGCATTTAAGTATGGGCACGCATATGCCAGCGTGTGCCTGTATATAGTAGTGCATGTGAGGCACTGGTTTTCCTACCTTTGTCCTCCTTTTAAATACCATTCCAAGACTGAGCTAGCTGCTTTCGGAAGAGATCGACCCCACCGTACAGGCAACCCCATCAAGAAGCAAGAAAGGACTGCGGAATCTCTTATAGCAACAATAGTTCCATTTTCACAATGTACCAACTCACAAAAACCATCGGAAAACCGGAATTCTATGAATGCTCCTTCTACGCGGAAGGAGGATAAAAAGCACAAACGTGACTGATCATTACAAGCTGATGTCTCATGGAAACTAACAGCATTTACCCCCATCACTTCCGCAACTTCGCCAGCCCATGGAAACCTACGCTCTATGTCAGATCTCGACAACACGATCGATTTTTCAATGCAAGAATTCGAATCAATAAAGTAACTTGGAAGATCGTCACGAGTAGATATAAGAAGGTTGGCGCCATCGATGAAATGGCACCCAAGAATGTCTCGATGGATCTGGTAGCAAAGTGCAATTGCTCTAGAGCTCTCACTCTCACTCCAGTAGACAGTAGGCCTCATTACCTTGCTCACCAGTGCAGTGAAAGGAGTAAGTCCCATTTTACCGCCACAGCGCAGACACACATCTTTTCCGCTCTTTGAGCAATGGAAAAAGGGACCCTCGGAGTACTCCATAAAACAAATATCACAAACGTAGCCATTTTGGTATTCGGGCTCATGATCTATTGGAAGCACTTCAAAATACCTAAAAGTGCACTTATTTTTGTCCTTCATCGTCCCTCCAATAGTCAAAAAAGAAGAAGTAATGACATAAAGTGTAAATAATACGCACCTCATTCAGTGGTTAGTGGTGGCAGTTCAAACTCAGACAATGAAAATACACGTGCCCGTGGTAGAGAAATTTCTGAGACTGTATACATGCATACAGAAATGAATAGACATGTCTATGTCCATGCAACCCCAGTAGTTCGCGACATTGAACACACAAGCACACTGAGTTTCATAACCAATGCTTCCCTGTCGTTGCGATAAGGGCTTCAATTCACTCTCGTAAGCGAAGCCCCTGTGTCAGACGCGCGGTAAACAGCCACAGGTATGAAGAGACTTTCTTCTCCCTAACACAACGCGGGTAACCAACCTCAACTTTATTCTTTAAAAGCTAAATCACTTGTACACCGCAAGGGAAAACAACTCGCCACCAACATGAATACAGCTTTGTGACATCAAGGGGTCGGAAAGCTGAAATACTTGGCCCACATTAAAGTTAAACGATCAACATACGTACGAACAACCATACATATACACTTACATGTGCAGAAAGCTGAGAAAGACGTAGACTCTTCAGATATGGAAATACTGAAGACGACGTAAGAGCGACAACAACGGATAAAGAAAGATCCCTTCTTCACAACCGCAACAGTGGCAACCAAACGGTTCGTTAAATTTTTATTCGTGATCGCAGAGTGAACAAACCATGGTTGCCCACTAACAAATATAGCAGTATCAATAACAACAACAGTCCTGACAGCCGACGCTGATACTTCCACATCCATCACAACACTAAGCACACTGGACGTACCCTAACAGTCCCTACGGGCACGTTGTCATAAAACGAGGGCCCCGGTGCTACGAGCAATAGAATACGCAAAGGTCAAAACATCAGACCCATTTCCAGCCTTTGTTTATCTGTACCTTCTGATTTTATTTATTAAGAGTGATTTTATTGCAAAAAAAACAGGAGAAGGGGGTCGTGCTTGGGTGTCAGTGCTATGCAATGTCAAATACCTACCATGGAATCGACGTTTTCACGTGCTTCCATGTTCATTTGTACATGCCCCTTCAATGGGGGAAAGTGGACATTCTCTCATCTCTCCTCCCCTGAGCAGGTTAAATAAAATTAAAAGCCGCTCCACGTCAATTGGGGGGGGGGGGCACTTGGTTAAAACAAACAACTATAACCGGCTGCCTGGAGAGGAGGTTCAGCTGTGTGCGCAGCGTGGCGCGAACCATCAACTGAGTCCCTCCCCTAGGGACACGAAAAATGCAAAAGAAAACACTTAGTGGTTGCCCTTAACTCGCCTCAGAATGGTGGCAGGCTTGTCATGAAGAGTCATTCCACAGAGACTCTTTGACAGAGGGGATACGTAAGTCAATAGTGGCAAAGACATATTTGAACTAAGATGTAGTAATGTTGATTATCTTGCGTTTGTAGAGGAGTGACTGTCAAGCTTAGCGGTAAAGTGCATGAGTAGAGAGGAACATTAACAACTATTCCATTCACACTCCACCACGTGGTTCGAGATGGAGCGGTAAGTCACTGCATATCCCCCTCCTTTCTGTGGGATATACTGACGAAGAGGAACCTAACGATCGGTGACAATGGAAAAAAACAAAGGAAAGGCACACAAACTTTTCCTTTTCATTGACAATCACCCCTTCATTCTTACTAATACCTCATTCGAGGAAGAGGACGAAACTGATCAATTTTTTTGTTTGCTAAAAGCGAAAAAAAAACATTGTTCTTTTTTTTTTTTTGAGTGTTTTTGCACAGCTCCTCGAGGTGCCTTGAGCACATATACTTCAGCACAAACACTTAATTGCAAAATGAAAAAGTTAAACCTTGGACTCTGCCAAACGCGTGTGTGCATATAATTACAAAAATAACGCACGCAAAACACTTTGTTTTCAATGTAGTGGCGGGGTGCGCAGTCAATCCGGGGTGATGCGTACGTTGCGACCGCGTTGCGCAGCATAAGTGGGGGGAGCACTCGCAGCACTCGAGGCTGTCTTATCGCACTAATAGTCACCGTGTTTCGTAGTGGGGGGAACCAGAAAGCAACATGTCTAGCACCGGACTTCGTACTGAACACTGCGGCCTCAACAACGAAGGGGGGAATGATAATAATACATAAAAGAAGTAATAAGGAAACTCCGCCGCCCCTACACACGAAAAGAGAATTTATTTATTTATTTATTTTTATGCGCATCGGAGGTACTCCCACACCCAGATCAACGACGACGGCGAGACTCGGAGCAACCCTAACCACCCTTCCCACTCAAAACACCACTAACGGTCCCGTCCCGTTCGCGCACGGTGCGAAATAGGGTGGACGCCTCATCCCAGAACAATGTCGAGGAAAGCAAAACAACGTTGGAAACGCCGAGCTTACATCACCTATGAACACCGCCGCAGGATGGAACCCAACGAAGGAAAACAGCGACCCCCCATAACGGCAGCAGACCCGCAATAGCCCAACAACTGCAAATCGTAAACACCGGCTGAATCAGGCACCGGACGCCTCTCCATCCGCCCCTTGGCGAAGGTATATCGTGGGGGGGCTACTGTGGCATGCCGCCGTGGCACACGAAGACCGATGAAACGGCAGAACGGTGGGGAGGATTGGGAGCAGCGTCGTCCCACCGACGCGGAAAAGAAAGGACCTTCGTCCTCTCTCTGAAGCGCTGAGGGCTACGGAAGAAACAAAATGGCCCTCAAGCGCGACCCGTAGTGCTCGCCAAAGGGGAAACGGAGAAGTAAAGGGGACCCCTCAACAGCCTACAAAGCGAAGCCCCATAGGGTTCCACCTCGTTGCCCCTATGGACAACGGGAAGGGAGAACCCGTGGACCGCGTCCACAGGAAAATTGGAGAGGGCAAAAGGGAAACAGCGCCACCGAACTCGAGACCGGAAACGCCATCCACTAGCAGCCGCCTTGGCCTAAAGTCTGGCCGCGCTGCCCCACACCGGAGGCACACGCAGACATACATTTTCAAAAGCGCCTGCTTTGACATACCTCTCCGAAACGAACGTGGAGAACCAGCACCATGCACGATATCTACGGAGGGATTGAGTAAATCGGTGGGTACCCTGGTTCGAAAGGGGCTTTCATTTCACGTAGAGCAATCGGCAGACCAGCTCACGGCCGTCGCCCCATAAGTAAGCGACCAGAGTTCGAGAAGCCCCGTCCCCGTTCACTCGGCGCCACTATGCCCTTATTGGCGGGAAAACGCCTGTGCTCCTTTACCGAAAGCCGGGGTGTGCAGCGGCAGCTGCAGCAGTCACTTTCGAGCTGCGGACTTGGTGAGAAAGGAAGAAAGCGAACCGCACCCAATGCGCGCTAGGATCGCTACGAACAAGAGAATGCAAATGGGAGCATGCATCCCAGTAAGGCGAAATTGGGACAACCGGCTTGAAAGGGCACCTGGCCGGTTTGTGCCCACTTAGCCGGAAGACGAACCATAATTTAAAATTTGCGCATTGAGAGCTAAAAGAAGGAGGGGAGCACCGACAAAAAACTGTCCAGGGTCAGCCGCAAAACACGCCTACCTTCGACAGCCCAACGCAAAATAAACAAGGAAAAAAAAACCGTCTTCGACGGAACGTTGGAAGAGGATCGCCTTCCAGGAAAATTGACGTAAGTAGGGATTCCTCAAGAGGGCTGGAGAAAGTTCAGCGACGCCACTAGCTACGTAAGGTAGAAAGTGGGATCGTTTATCTACCCTCGACGGATGGGAAAATCAGACCAGTTTGCGCCGCTTACCACGCCCGCACCCACAGGAGACGGAGGGCCCCCTCCTATGGCCATATTGCCATGTGTTAACCGTGGAAGGGGCGGCGACGTTCTGGCACGGTGGAACTCCTGTTTCGTATACTGGTGAAGCGTTCCGTGCGAGGAAGCACCCCGCACACGTGTTCACACCGCCAGCAGACGCGTCTGCGCGAACCACCATCTGTAACGGGGAAAAAATGCAACACCGCCCGCTAGCAGCGTGCCCCACAGTGGTTGGTGGACCTCTGCTCCCGTCTTGAGTGACCACTGAAAAACCATGGAGGCGGCGTGTCCGCTGGTCCGCCACGATGGGAAAACCACATCACCACGGGCGACAGCGAGGCCGCAACCACCGGCCGCCCGGATACGAGGGAAAAGTTGTCTACACCGGCACTACGCCGCTGCAGAGGCAATCGCGCCACCGAGTGCGGGGTGGTTCCGTTGAGCGACAGCCCCTATACATCGCCCTTTGGAATTGGAAGCCTCCCGGCCCCCCCCCCCACACACACGCACACGATATCGGCAGGTACTGCGCCAACGCACGAAAGCGCGGACGTTCCGTCTACAAAATGCACCTCGGACGCACGACCAACGACAGGAACCCTGGTGGCTGAACTCCGGGGCCTCCTCCATACATAATGCCCCGGGGGGAATCAAAATGACAGCGAGGTGCGGCGGTTGGAACCGGTTGTACACAAGCGGCCGGAGAGGCCGACATATTCTGATTAATGGAAAACGATGCCTTAAGAAAAGAAGCACAAGCCACCGACAGTGCCACGGTTCTCCACCTTGTAGACGAAGACGCAGCCGTGGAGCAAGGAGGGAAGGAAGGAAGGCGGAAACGACAGCTGTACACCGAGTAAAAGGAACGCCGTGCAGCCCCACACTTGAAAGCATAAGGATATTGGAATGGCCGGCTCTCTTGGAGCCTGGCACTCGCGGTGTCGGGAGAGCTCTTTAAAGCAGTATAATCTGATAAGCCCTGATTTCACAGCGGCATCACAACAAACAAACGAACAGAAGGGGAAAAACAGGCACAACCCTCGAGTAAGCAAAGACTTTTCAGGGAACTACCAAACGGGTTTCTATAGAAAAATTCAACGAATCCTTGTGACGGTCACGGCACGATCGCAACGATATGCTGGTGCGCTAAACTGGTTTTGGCGAATCCCACTCCCCCTCATCACTCTCGCGTGGATCCAGTTTTCCTTAGATTTAGGTAACGGCATGTATAAGCAAGGCGTGTGGCGGGTTTGGTTATTAATTATTACTTAGTGCGAGAGCAGGGATCGGACATGGCTAGTTTTCTTGAAGTCGGCACCCGCTGGGGTGGAGAACAAACAGACTGAGCGAAACGGACGCCACAAGATTAGTCTGCGATTAAAACACTTTGCGGAGAAACCGGGGATTAACGGTCCCCTAGCCACTGGTGAACGAGAACCCAAAAAGAAAAAAGATGAAATGATGCAGCATACCACACGAGGAAAGTGGAAGTGCGGACGAGCCCCCAAGTTCGGCAATGAACTGATTGCGTTTTCCCCTTCATCAAGCAGGAGAAATCCATCACCATCGAGTTAGCTCCCGTGTAAAGGAGGAACGCAGCGATGCATGGCAGTTAGCCGGACGCCGCAAATGGAAGACAGTGCACCCTGAGGGGCACAGAGATAAATGGGCATTGGATACTCCCAACCCCTAACAGTAGACACTGCCGGGCCCCCCTCCTCTTTCTCGTGCGCGCGCACCGTCGCACATGTGGCAGCACTAACGATTCAGCGGAGC
>NW_027124148.1:0-4743 GCF_001457755.1 Trypanosoma equiperdum | reverse complement strand
CCCCCCCCTCGCAATCACACACACACGCACACCACCGAAAAAAACACTCCCACGTCCGGAGTGAAATCGCCTGTTGGGCCTCCGCCACACTCCCGAGCCATTCCAACCTGCAGCGGCTTCGAGACCCGACAACGGCAGTAAATCGTCATAGCAAGCGCTGCAAGGGTGAAATGGTCGTCAGGAGGATGCCCTCTGACGGCGCCGGCAGCCACGCCACAGTGTCAGAGAACCGTGCTCCGTCCAAAAGGAAGTTGAGAGGCGGTTTCCTGTTCGCGTCATCGAAATGGAGAGAGCACTTGACATGTAACAACCAAAACGGCGATACGGAGGATCACTGGGGCTTGGGGGAGGGGGAAGTGCGCTTCCACAGCTGGGAACGCATACTCGCCCTCAGTGTTTGCCCACTGTTCTTACTGCCAGATGGTCGAGACAGTGGGGTGACAGCACTATGCGGCCATACTGAAGGGCATGAGGGGAAGGAAAGAACTGCTGTTGGGATTATGCTGAGAACAGTGGTAAAAATGGGAGATGAGAGCGAGTTAACGAAAGGAGGGAGCCGTGGCAACTAACACAGTGCAGGGGAAAACGCATATCACCAGCAATCCCTTCCTTAGCTTTTGCGGGAGCATTTCATACATGCACGTAACGCATGCTTACACAGCGGTTACGGAGCAACACCCACATCTTGACGAAGCAACGACAGAAAGAAACTGATCTCACATTCTCCACAAATTACTACCAACTGGGGTTCAAGCGCGCAACAACCCCCTAAAGTTGGTTTGTATTGCAAATGTCACGCGCGAAAGAAAGAAACAGCGAGAAAACGAGATGGCAATCCGCCAAGCAGCATGCCTGCGCCGCCTAACAGCACACCGCGCCGCTTGTGGGGTCACTTGTTTTACTGAGATTAACACCCGAGTAGCGGCTTTCGCTTTTTGACATCATTTTTTCGTACGCTGATCGCGCCACCTCATCAAAGGCCTGCTCCACCCCCACACGCGTCTTTGCTGACGTAAAAGCGAGGAGCATATGCCGATCCCGCGCCAACTGCTGAGCATCTTCCTTCGGAACCGCCATGCCCGTAGCACCACCTCCCACCTCACACTTATCGATCTTATTTCCCACGAGCAAATACACCACCGCCTCCTCCACCCCATCCAAACGACAGAAAGCATCTGCTTCATCGATCCACTTTCTCAGTGCATGGAACGTCTGTGGTTCATTGACATCGTACACCAACACCACTGCATGCGCTCCCCGGTAGTAGGAGCTGGTGAGCGTCCGGAACCGCTCTTGACCCGCTGTGTCCCACAAGTGCAGTTTGAGTTTCTTCTGCCTCCCCATCGAATCCACCACACTCACATCCTTTGTCCTGAAATCAATACCTATGGTTGAGCGGACGTCGCCATCAAATGTGCCCAACGAGAACGAGAGAAGCAGTGAAGACTTCCCCACGCCACTTTCACCAAGCAATACGATCTTGACAGGACTGTTGTCACCTTGCGCCATTACTGCAGTAGAAGAAATATTAAATGCCTTTACGAACCCTTTGGAGTTACTAAACACTGGTACGCATGTGAGTGATGGACAGAGAGCCCCCCACCACAGATTAGAATGAAGGAAGGACAAAAACAGAAGGGCATGAATATATGATGTTCTCCCCCCATCCCCCTGCGCGTCGGAACCCGGGTGTTTAAATGAAAGAACGGACGGGGCAAACGAGTATCTCCTCTTCCCCCACCCTTGACCTCAGCAGGAACAAAAACAAAAAATAAGAACAAAATGGAAACACCTGATTCAGTAAGAAGGAGCTCTGCGCTCTTCAATTCTGACGAAACATTTTCAAGAAACACCGCGTCAGGAATATTACATCGGTGCACGAAGTTTCATCATATGATGAAACGCGAGGCAAACAAGAGAGAAGGTAATAAGCACCCATTCCGCCACTTTCAATAATAATAACATGACATGAAAGCATGGCCATTTACATCTAAAAAAATTAAAAAGGGAGAAATCAAAGGAAAAGATGAGACGGTGAAAAGAGGCGGGGGCGTGGACAGTCACCGGCCACCTCCTATTCACTAAACCTAAAACCTCTCATACAACAATGGCGGTCGAAACACTGAGCTTAATGTGTCTTCCTTGAAGATTCAGCAGGCGCGGGCTCACCTGCCAAACCATTTTTTCCATCTACCCCGTTCAATTTGGACGTCGATTTGGTACCCCTCACATCGGCTATTCGGCCCCGACGATACTGCGCCGACGGACCGCGAACAAGGTCGGACAATGGCAAGGGCCGCGTCGGAACCCATGAGGCTCCATTGCTGTTATGAACCACGTCCTGCGTAGCATTATCGCGTGTCTTCTTCAATAAATCATGTTCAACAGCGGTGTCAGCCCTGTTTTTCTCAAGAGTGGCGCGAAAGCATCGGAGGTCGCGTTCATATTTCAGCAAAAAAGTTCCGATGGAGTCAAGGACGTACCCCTTATATCTACCGGTTTTCAGAGGTTCATCATAGTCCTCTTCCTTCTCCTCATCGGCACTTTCATCACCACCGGCTTCCTCCCCCGCACCTCCAAGCCCTGCCTCCAAGTCGCTGCCTTCACCAGTGCGCATGGCCTCCTCATGCTGCTCAAACCGCAGCAAGTCCTGTAGCGAGGGGGTCTGATCCCGCTGCTTCGAAAGCACCTTTCTAGATGCCCTCTGAAGATTTTTTAGATGAACCATAAAATCATCGATCAATTGATGTCGAGCATCATCCTCCTCCTTTTCCAATTCTACAAAAACCTTGTGGGACACCTTCTGGACTTTTTGGGTCAAAAAGTCTTTGAGCTCAAACAACGCTTGCAGATCGCTCTTTTCCTCATTGACGATTGCTAAGCGGCTGTTGTGCTCCACACCGTATATGTCCTCCATGGCATTCTTATGTTCATGTGCCCTTCGATTTAAAAAGCGGTTAGCCAAACGTCTCCGCGCCCTATAAGCAAATATGACACTTTTGATTAAGGAGGTAGCTTCCTGCTTTTGCACCTCTTTTTTCGCCACTTGCTCATCCTTTTCGCGTTGTTCTTGGGCGGTTAGTGCATCACGTGCTGAGGTCTCACGTGCACAATTAATGGCTTTCACGGACTTCCGTTCTTCGGCTTCGATGGCATGACGCTTTTCTGTTTCTTTTTTCGAAAGAGCCACAACACACTCTATTAACCTTAGTGACAACATTTGTGCCTGCCTAAGGTCCTCTATCTCCTCCTTTTCGCCGGCCTCCACCTCACGACGAGCACCCGGCTCCTCCTCTCCAACCAAACGTTTCACCTTCTCAGCTGCTCTCCTTCTATTTTCCATCGTTTTCTCCTCATCCTCACACGTTAGCATTATGTGATCCCTGTCGTGTCTCTCGTCCTCTTCATGGAGAGATCGTGAGCGATTTTCTAATACCAGTAGTTCCTCCAATTCAGCATCGAACTCTTCCATACGTCGACGGCGTAGTGCCAACAATTCATCTCCTTCTGGCCGATCTCCCTTTTCGGCGCTTCCTTCAGCGTCACGCTCCGATGCACATAGAGCGTCCGCTTCACGGTGGTCAGTGAGACCGCTTATACTACCATCGTTAACGATAGCACCTTCACCTTCTACAACATCAGTAACGCCACCATCGCCTTCGGCGTCCTCAGCATCAGCCGCACATATTGACCCACTTTTTCCATCATCACAGACACCCCCAGCCACGGCCACCGAGCTTGTCTCGTCTCCAACAACTTCAGCACCAGCAGCCGTCTTTAAGTTATCGCTCTCTTCACCAACTCCAGCATCAATGGAAGGAGCCAGAGCACCTTCGGAAGCATCATCGTGATCCCCCTTTACTCCAACAGCAGCGTCGTCAACTACAGTTTCCGCATCACCAACAAGCGCCTCCTCCTCACCGTCTACGGCGGCACCTCCATCGGAGAAAAAGTGTGTTTTCCTTCTTTTCTGGCCTCTCATTTTGTGCAACTTTCTCCGCGAGCACGCATCGAAGCTCACCACCTCTGTTTCCTTAAAACACTCCATGGCACTTTCGTTGGGCATCAGCATCAAAGAAGATAAATGTTGATTTTGATCGGCATCCACAATACTCAACCTACTCTTTCGCGGCGACACGTTAAAAGACTTTCTAGAGCCAGTGCCAACCAAATTAGAAGCTCCCTCGGCAGCATTACCACCGGAAGGCGTCATAAGAATAACAAAAGACATAGCCCTCTTTCTTCCATCACCCCGAGCGTCGCAACAAGAAAGATATTCACCACGCCTATTCATTTCCTCCTCCAACTCACGCAGCGCGTCGGCGTTCTTGACGGGATCACGCATCAGTTCGTCATACCGAGCGCACTGCTGTTGGAACACCGGGTCACGAAGCAACATAGTCAAATCATTAAGACCATCAAGAGAAGAAAGGAATGGATACTTCAAAAGCAACGCACACCTAATCGACTCATTAAGCGCCAGCTCATCAGCACGAGCACGCAACGCCTCCTCCAGCTCTGTCAGTCGCTCCGCATTTGCCTCAGCGTCCTCAAGCGCGGAGAGGTGCTCATTAAACAATTTCTGATACCCATCATCTTTGGAAAGCGGTATGTCACTGAGGAGCACGCACTTACGATCTTCGTACAAAAGGAAGGGATTGCACGCACGCACATACTCATTGGCGTCTTCACTCTCCTTCTCAGCCAGTCTTGCAAGACGAGCAAGGTCCTTAACCCGCTGCA
>NW_027123048.1:8095-8215 GCF_001457755.1 Trypanosoma equiperdum | reverse complement strand
AAATGACATACGAATTAGCATAAATTTAAACACAGGGAGAGAGTCGAGTTAAGCAACTATATGATGATGGAATGAAACCACACCTAACCTTGAATAAAACAAAGTTGCAACGAAACAAAA
>NW_027123048.1:7246-7982 GCF_001457755.1 Trypanosoma equiperdum | reverse complement strand
AAATTTTAAGCTTGCTGCAAATTGAGTAAAAAGTGTGGTTTAATGCGAACCCTGCAGTCCAAACACATGCAAATTCTTGACGTACAATTTTTTCACTAAGGAAAAAGTAGCAAAGCTGATGACAGAATAAAAACAAACCTGCTTCCTGACTCTATTCTACCAAGCATTGCTCTTCACGCTGGACTCACTTCTCTAAATAGGGGCTAAACATCAGCGGCGGACAAGACCAGCTAAGTAGTGTTTAGGTTAGGCGTTAGCTACATTACAGCGGACGACTGGCAGAACAAGCTGCCATTAAAAGACTGTGCTCATTTACTCTTATAACTTGATTCAAAGCAAATAGGGAAGCAGTTAACAGTAGCACAAAGATACCAAACAAACTGTTGATGAATGACATCGATATCAGCATCAACCTCTACACTAGCAATAACCCTTTTAATTGTGAGCTCAGCTGTCCATGCACAAAAAGGTGTCAAACACAACGCATGCGCCAACGAATGCCAGTGCAAAGCACGTTTTCAGACTCGGCTACAGCACTATAGAGACATAGTTCAACGAGGCCAGCAACGCCAAGGAGAGAACGTGCTAAGGTTCGGAAAAATTGTGCTGGGATTAATTCGAGGAGATGGCATGCTGAAAAAAAGACTCATACCGGTAGTAGCAGCAGCAGGATCGCAAATCCATGCATGCCAGGCAGCATTAACAAAGTTCCAACCTCTGCTCAACGCCGCGGAAT
>NW_027123048.1:6970-7194 GCF_001457755.1 Trypanosoma equiperdum | reverse complement strand
GAAAACTAGGCGACGGCCAATGCGGACCAGCAGCCGAAGTCGACAGCCAAGTGGAGGTAACAGCCACAAGCGAAAAAGAGGAACCGGAACCGACAAAAAAGAAAACCGCCGCCCACATAACAGCGCAATGCGGCGATGATGGGCTCCCTGGCAGCAATTCATGCCACGACACCAACCTAAAGGCGACGACCGTGCTCCTATTCAAGCTTACTTATGACGGCACG
>NW_027123048.1:5685-6943 GCF_001457755.1 Trypanosoma equiperdum | reverse complement strand
CTACTGGTGACGAAAACAATTGGCGGCAATCCAACAGCGGAGCACGGACAAGAAGCAAAGGGAACAGCGCTACAGAACCTAATAACAGAAGGTTACGGCGCACAGGGAGCGCGGTTCCAGAAACAAGTGTGGACAGCCCTTGACCAAACAGCCGCTTATGCCATCAAGAGCAAAACAGAAACACAAACACCAATAGGCCAGCTAGCAGACCTCTTGCAGATCAGCCAAGCAACGGCTCGGACAATTGTTCACAATCTTGCTTCCGACGAAAAGCCAACAACTTCGGCAAAAAAAACTGAAAAGGAAGAATGCGGCACCAAAACAGGAGATGCCTGTAAGGGTGATTGCGTTATGGTGGACGGAGTTTGCCAACCGATAAAGAAAGCTGAAGAAAACAAAGAAAAAAAATGACAAGAAAGAGGAGAAATGTACAGGAAAGAAGCAAGGAGACTGCGAGAAGGATAGTGGTTGCAAATGGGAGGGTGAAACTTGCAAGGATTCCAGTATTCTCGTCAATAAGAAATTAGCTCTGAGTATGGCTGCTATCTTTTGGGGTTTGATAGAATTTCAGCTTTCTAGATTTTTAAGTATTTTTCCTTAATTTTATGAAATATATAAAATTTACTATTTTGAGAGAAATTGCTGCTCTGACAAACTTCTTTGAATTTGATTTATTTTACCTTTTTGTGATGAAAATTTGCAAATTATTGAAAATTGACAATATGAAAGTTTCAAAAAATATGCGCGGTAGTGTCATATTGGTAAAAAATCTTTGGTGATAGGGTCTGAAATTTTTATTATTTTGTTTACTTTCTCACTTCAAGAATATCACAAGTAATTGAGAGTTATAATAGTAATGAAAAAATAATTATTATGATAATGATAGGATTGAGCTGTGATTTTGCATATATTAATATTTTAATAAGAATGATAGTGGTTTATACAGAATACAAACCAAAATTGAAGCATTTAATACAATGGAAAGTGAGCTATGGAAGAAAATGAATGAAAGTGACAAGAAGTATGAGAAGAAGTGACAGAGAACACTAAAAATATTATTATGAAATGCAAGGGAAAAATAAATGGGGAAGAAGTAGATGTAATATTCACACTTTCAAAAATAAACATGAATATTGTCATTTTCCTATACAAAAGAGAAAAGATATCTTTGTAATGAAGGAAAAGGGTGCATCGTCCAGATCAAATGGGCTTACTCTGGCATATGTAGCAATATTAACAACATATGTGTTGTCCGCCA
>NW_027123048.1:5265-5675 GCF_001457755.1 Trypanosoma equiperdum | reverse complement strand
GATACTGGTTGCAAATGGGAGGAAACCGAGAGCAAAGATTCCAGCTTTCTCGTCAATAAGAAAATTTCTATGATTTCGGATAACTTTATGAGTACGGTAGCATTTTAGAAATTTAAGTATTTTTCCTTAATTTTATGAAATATATAAAATTTACTATTTTGAGAGAAATTGCTGCTCTGACAAACTTCTTTGAATTTGATTTATTTTACCTTTTTGTGATGAAAATTTGCAAATTATTGAAAATTGACAATATGAAAGTTTCAAAAAATATGCGCGGTAGTGTCATATTGGTAAAAAATCTTTGGTGATAGGGTCTGAAATTTTTAGTATTTTGTTTTCTTTCTCACTTCAAGAATATCAGAAGTAATTGAGAGTTATAATAGTAATAAAAAATAATTATTATGATAATG
>NW_027123048.1:5053-5255 GCF_001457755.1 Trypanosoma equiperdum | reverse complement strand
GAATAAGAAAGTGCAGATGCGAGGCCACAAAGGAGCTTTATGAAGTACATAAAGTTTCAAAAGGCATTCCGTCACACCAACTGCCTTGATGGTAAACCGTTGATCCCATTGAAGGACCGAGTAACTCACATAATGATGCACACTGACGCAGGATTTGTGGAGCATAGAAAGAAGGTACACAATAAAAGCATGAATCCATGAC
>NW_027123048.1:4820-5043 GCF_001457755.1 Trypanosoma equiperdum | reverse complement strand
TGAAAGAAAAACGGTGCATTGTCCAGACCAAAGGGGCTTACTCCGGCATATGTATCAATAGTAACAACAGATGTGTTAACCACCGCACAAGTCGCAAAAAGCAACTCAAGAATAAGAAAGTGCAGATGCGAGGCCACAAAGAAGCTTTATGAAGTACATAAAGTTTCAAAAAGCATTCCGTCACACCAACTGCCTTAATGGTAAACCGTTTATCCCATTCAAA
>NW_027123048.1:4566-4810 GCF_001457755.1 Trypanosoma equiperdum | reverse complement strand
CTGACGCAGGATTTGTGGAGCATAGAAAGAAGCTACACAATAAAAACATGCATCCATGATCGCAGGTGCGGAACGAGAGACGAAATATCCCGACAAGAAAGAAGAATAACTCTACAAAATGCTCAAAGTCATGCGTACGAGCTAACAAGCAGCGTTATATCGTCATCTCATAAATATCCACGAAACAGAGGTTATAGTGTAGTAGAAGAAATGAAAGATTCTAAATGACAGATGTGATATATAG
>NW_027123048.1:2422-4482 GCF_001457755.1 Trypanosoma equiperdum | reverse complement strand
GTATGTCTAAATGCAGAATTTAGAAGAAGAAGGTTGTTAACAAATAAAAAGAAAGCAATAAGTTAGAGGACGCAAGTTTTTCTCGAAACTTGCGCTTTTAGAGCAGTAATAATTCTCATTAAACAAGGTTTTGCATTATTAGATACGACGTTTCAATGTCAAACTGCACTTAAAGGAAGCTTAGCACATAAATCAATTGCAGAAGCGTACTTTCGACATCCAATTATTTCCAGAAAACAGTAAAACGTTTTTTGGTGTGTCGCGACAGCTACAAGAAAAACTTTACTAGGAAGCAGCGTGTTAAATCTCTTCTCGATACAGCAAACGACTTCTTTCGATTCAAAATAAGAAAAAAATACCTCAAAGCAGGCATTTTCCTTGACCACTAAACAGCGTAGCAGCAAAATAATTAGAACGTTCTTCTTATCACCAACTGTAGCGCGGCAAGAAGAACGAAGCGGCTTGGCATTTTACATTTTTTTCGCATAAAACAGGCTGTATGGCGGACTAAAAGCGTCAGCAGACGAGTGTTCTTAATCGGAACAGAAAACGAACCTGGTGAAGCGAAGGCATAACTTGTGCCCAAAGCTCCAACAAGGCCGTAAGCAATCCGAACAAGTACAACCATGTCAATAAACCCTACATTTCATAAAAGAGGCCAGCGCGTCAGAAGCTAAGCAGCAACCTCCACAAACAAAGCCGGATGACGCAAGGCACGGATACCGTACTTAACATTCACCCCCAACATTCACCTCCAACATAAGCAGCAAAAGACTAGAAGCAACCAACACATATACCAAAGAGAAACGGAGTTTCAACAAAAACGAATACGCTCGCGAATGGATTGCCAGAACCGCGCAGCAATAGCGCTGGTACAGTGGAAAACAGAGACACAAACGGCAGTGACGTTGCTCTACGTGGCCGTGACGGCCAGCGCAAGCTATGAAGCCCTCGAATACACAACTTGGTCAACTCACTGCAGTCTAGCGGCGACCCTGAGGAAGGTATCTGGAGGAGTGTTGGCAAAACTGGAAAGTCAAGTTAGCTATCGCAACAAACTGGAAGAAATGGAGGCAAAGCTACGAATCTACGGACTAAAAGGAGCAACGGCCGAAGAGCAAACTACAGTAGAGCTGCTGGCCGAAACGGCGGCGCTCATGCGAATGGCTAGCCTCAAAGAAGAAAAAAGCAATATGCAAACCGCGCTTACAGCCGTGGGCTTTGCAAGCGAAGGAGCGGCTGCGATCAGCAGCTACCTCATGACGATCGGTTCGCTAGCCCACAGCACCCAAACGTACTGCCTAAGCGACACAGGAAAAACTCGAGACGGAAAAACTAAGCTATCAGCGGCCGGCTGTCGGCATGCCCAAGCAGCAGACTACTCATCAGGCCCAGGGCCGGAACACGGCGAAGTAGGGAACGACGGATTCACAAAAGTAACTGGCAAGCCAGACGGGCCAAACACGGGACAAAGCGACAAATGCGGCTTATTCACACATGCAAGTAGCCCAGAATCAACGGGCGGCATTTACATCACATCGGCCTCATCCACTCCATCATTCGGCTACGGCATGCTCAAAATAAAAACGGCAGACCAGAGCATGGGTCTGCAGCTGTCAGACATAAAAGGCAAAAACGAGACCGAAGACCATAAATTCTGGGCCAGCTGCCACGAAGCGGTTAAGACAGCACAACTAATGGAAACACAGACAGAAGTAACGGTTGACGCGGCGCCCCTAGCTGTTCTAGCAGAATCGACAGAAATGCAAAGCATACTGACAGTAAACGGCGCGGCAGAGAAACACAACCAACCAGAGGAGCGAGCGGCCGACTTAAACAACGCAAAATAAACTTATTTCGGAGACAGCAACAGCAAGCTAGGGCCGCTTTGGACTAAAATCAAAGGACAGAATATAGTTGACCTGGCTGCGGCCAAAGACGGAGCGAAAGAGTTAGGAACGGTCACAGACGCAGCCGAGCTACAAAAACTTTTAAGTTATTATTACACGGACAGGAAAGAAAAGCAAAAAAAAGCGCAGCAGATAGAAAAGCTAGAAACA
>NW_027123048.1:0-2412 GCF_001457755.1 Trypanosoma equiperdum | reverse complement strand
GTATGTCTAAATGCAGAATTTAGAAGAAGAAGAAGGTTGTTAACAAATAAAAAGACAGAAATAAGTTAGAGGACCCAAGTGTTTCCCAAAACTTGTGCTTTTAGAGCAGTATTGATTCTGATTAAACAAGGTTTTGCATTATAAGATACGACGTTTCAATGTCAAACTGCACTTAAAGGAAGCTTAGCACATAAATCAATTGCAGAAGCGTACTTTCGACATCCAATTATTTCCAGAAAACAGTAAAACGTTTTTTGGTGTGTCGCGACAGCTACAAGAAAAACTTTACTAGGAAGCAGCGTGTTAAATCTCTTCTCGATACAGAAAACGACTTCTTTCGATTCAAAATGAGAAAAAATACCTCAAATCAGGCATTTTCCCTGACCACTAAACAGCGAAGCAGCAAAATAATCAAAACGTTTTTCTTATCACCAACCGTAGCGCGGCAAGAGGATCGAAGCGGCTTGGTATTTTACATTTTTTTTTGCAGACGACAGGCTGTGTGGCGGACTAAAACCGTCAGCAGACGAGTGTTCTTAATCCGAACAGAAGACGAACCTGGCGAAGCGAAGGCATAACTTGTGCCCAAAGCTCCAGCAAGGCTGTAAGCAATCCGAACAAGTAAAACCAGGTCAATAAACTCTACCTTTCGTAAAAGAGGCCAGCGCGCCAGAAGCTAAGCAGCAACCTCCGCAAACAAAGCCGGATGACCCAAGGCAAGGCCACCGTACTCGACATTCACTCCGAACATTTACCTCCAACATAAGCAGCAAAAGACTAGAAGCAACCAACACATATACCAAAGAGAAACGGAGTTTCAACAAAAACGAATACGCTCGCGAATGGATTGCCAGAACCGCGCAGAAATAGCACTGGTACAGTGGAAAACAGCCACAACTGTGACAGTGGTACTGCTCTATGTGGCCGTGACAGCCAGCGCAAGGTACGAAGCCCTCGAATACACAACTTGGTAAACTCACTGCGGTCTAGCGGCGACCCTGAGGAAGGTATCTGGAGGAGTGTTGGCAAAGCTGGAAACCCAAATGAGCTACCGCAACAAGCTGGAAGAAATGGAGGCAAAGCTACGAATCTACGGACTAAAAGGAGCCCCAGGCGACGAGCAGACTACAGTCGATATGCTAGCATCAACCGCAGCGTTCATGCGAATGGCTAGCCTCAAAGAAGAAAAAAGCAATATGCAAACCGCGCTTACAGCCGTGGGCTTTGCGAGCGAAGGAGCGGCTGCGGTCAGCAGCTACCTCATGACGATCGGTTCGCTGACCCACAACACAGACACGTACTGCCTAAGCGACACAGCAAAAACAGGCAACGGCAAAAGTAAGCTATCAGCGGCCGGCTGTCGGCATGGCAAAACAACAGACTACTCAACTGGATCAGGGCCGACCGCGCAGGAAGTAGGAGCAGACGGATTCACAAAAGTCACTGGCAAAGTAGATGCCGCAAACACGGGAGAAATAAGCAAATGCGGCTTATTCACCCATGCAGGGAGCCCGCAATCAGCGGGCGGCATCTACATCACCTCAGCCTCATCCCCGCCTTCTTTCGGCTACGGCATGCTCAAAATAAAAGCAACGGACCAGACCACTGGCATAAAACTCTCGCACATAAGCGGCAAAACCGGAGACGCCGACCAGACATTCTGGAGCAGCTGCCACGCAGCAGTCAAGGCCGGGCAAGATATGGAAGCAAAGAAAACTCTCACGGTTGACCAAACGCTCCTAGCTGTTCTTGTGGCGTCGACAGAAATGCAGACCATACTGAAACTAGCAGCGGCAGCATCAGAGAAAAAAGGACCAGAGGAAGTAACGATCGACCTAGCCAGCGCCAAACAAACTTATTTCGGCAGCGACAACAACAAACTAGAGCCGCTCTGGACTAAAATCAAGGGAGAGAATATAGTTGACCTGACGAAGGCCAAAGGCAGCACGAAAGAGTTATGAACAGTCACAGACACGACCGAACTCCATAAACTTTTAAGTTATTATTACACGGTCAACAAAGAAGAACAGAAAAAAACAGCGGAGAAGATAGCAAAACTTGAAACCGAACTAGCAGATCAAAAGGGCAAATCCCCCGAAGCGAGTGCAATAAAATATCTGACGAGCCCAAATGTAACGAAGAGAATATATGCATTTATAATAAGGTTAAAGCGGGAGAAAAGAACTGCCAATTTAACTCAACAAAAGCGAAAGAGAAAGGGGTTACTGTAACACAAACTCAAACTGTAGGAGGAACAGAAACAACAACAGATAGGTGCAAAGATAAGAAAAAGGATGAGTGCAAAGATGGCTGCAAATGGGAAGGCGAAACTTGCAAAGATTCCAGCTTTCTTGTAAGCAAACACTTCTCCCTCAGCGTCGTTTCTGCTGCATTTGCGGCCTTGCTTTTTTA
>NW_027124681.1:38824-55761 GCF_001457755.1 Trypanosoma equiperdum | reverse complement strand
GAAGGCACGAAGAAAATTCTAAAAAAAAAAAATGAAAAAAGATTTCTCTGCTGTCTTTCCCGGTGACTGTGAATATCTTCAAACAGTGAAAAGGAAAAGCACACTTCAAGTGTTTCACCATGACCTCACATTTGACTCCCATATCAGAGCCTGGGGTCGTCGGTGGAAAAGGGCCCTCAATTACCCCGCTGTGTTGGAGCATACCGCCATTTGTGCGTCCTCGGAATCATTGCCGTCAGAGTGCCACGTCGGGTTGTTCCCGCATATCAGTGATAGCCGATGGCGAAGGCATGTATGTCGCGCCGCTCCGGATCCGCCATTCCGTACAGCATAGTTTCTTGCTGCGATAATCAAGTGGTTGCAGCGGGAAACTGTGCAACAACTTCAGGATGAAGTCCCAACCAAGTGTTCGTTGGTCTCCCAATCAGTTTTGACCCGTTGCAATGGTGCCTCCACCGAAGTTGGCAATCCGTAACTGCAGTAAAGAGGGAGCTTCTTTTTGGAATAAGAGTCGTCGTCGGCATGTGTTGATCCTCTCGGCCATGCTGCTTCAAATTTTTTTTTGGCTCAACGTCGGTTCGCTTTGATTTCTCCGGCTGTACAGCTGTTACAGCACCCGGTTTGCCGTTATTTGCCTTTAGGATCACATCTCCACACGATTTCTTCCTTGAGAGTAGTCGATGGAGTGTGTTCAAGCATATCTTATGACACTTCGGTACCGTTATTCTACGAAAGAGGAAGTGTGAGTACGTGAGAAAACAATAGTCACGGTTCAACTGCCGATTCCCTCACCGGCCCCATCAGTGGTTGCCATTGCCTGCCGTTGATGTTCCCGACTATAAGTTTTGTAGAACGACCACGTAATCGGTTTCTTTTCCTTTTCTTGTACTTGGCCGTGAGTACGCGCGGAAGCTTTTTACCACGCATGAAGCGGCCAGGGGCATCCGACGTCTGAAAGAAGGCATTCGCAGCCGGGAAAGTGTACTTTTGGCCTTTGATGACCCCGAGTCTTAGAACGCCTGTTTTCTTCTTTAAAGGGCGTAAATAAAATACTTAGCTAATCTTTGCTGGATGCTGTCTGCTAAAACCGGCTGTTGCTTTTTCAGTTTGCGCGTGTGCTTCTGTGGGCATACTGCTGCAAGTGGGCTGGCCGTACACACGACATGCGACGCAAAAAAGAAAAAAACCTGATACTGCATATTGCACGCACCCGGTTTAAATTTTGTTGAACGACGTGCCCTTAGGTCATCAGGCTTCTTTACTTGCTTCGATATCGGTGCTGTGACCTCACGCTGTCACTGAAGGGCAGTGGCCCCGCTCCGGCAGGGTTGGGTCACACGACTCAGGGAAAATGTTGTCCACTTGTTCGTAAGGTTCTTCACCGCTTCACCAGGCATCTCCTTGGAGTCGGAGAGCTTCCTGCTGAGGTGGCCCCGACCCGTCAATGTTGTCTGGTAACGCCGATTGGGTGTCGACGGGGAGGGAGAGGCACAATTCTCCAAAAGGGAAGTAAGAAAAGATTGGGGGCCGAAGGTCATAGTTTCCGATGTGTAGAAATGGGAATCCCAGAACAAAATAAAAAATAAGGGAAATGGTGTGCACTCTTAGACACTTTCAAAAAATTTGTGTGTGGGGGAAGGAGTGGATCTGTTCCCACGCATAAAGGGGTGTGAAACGCCGAGATGAAGAGGGTTTATGATTCGACCCGGGGCACCGGGTTGTTTATCCCCAATAATTAAAAATTAGGGAATCTGCTGTCGGTGATACTGCCCGACCCCTTAATGATAAGCCCCCTCCCCTGGAAACGGGTTACCCTAACGATAGTTTGCCGGGGACGTGGCAAAAGCCGCTGTCCTGCTCCGAGGTATTCATGTTTCTTTCGTTGCATCGCCGCATGACTGCCTGGCGTTGGCGGGTCGAGGTGGTATGACCCTTTCTCGTTTGTATTACGTTCTGCCTGCGCGGCCCGTTCGCCCCATGTGGTGAAATTTTCGTTCAGCGTGCCACAGCGGCTCAGAGGGAATCAAGAGAAAGAAAAAAAGAGAACCAGCAGCGGTTCCCAAATCCTTTTCACTACCTTTTCTCTGGAGAGAATTGGAAGGGGACGCTTCCCCTTGTGCTCTCCACTTGAGGTCATCCATGCCTACCTTCCTGCACTGCTGTCCGCTCGCTTCTGGTACGTTGTTGACGCGGCTTGCGTGGGTCAATTCTGACATGTGGCCGGAGACTGCAGCCGGTAAGGCTATGGTTTCCCGACGGAATCGGGACAACTTCGTATTTGCTGATACGTTGCCCCTGTGTGACGAAGACTTTTCCGACAACCGGTAACCGCTGCCAACTGAGTGTTGTTCAGTTTCTGAGGGCTCGGGAGGTTGAGACGGAGAGTCTTTCATTTGCAGCCGCGCGCCTGTGTTTGTGGCTGCATTGGTATTCTTGCGTCATCTGTGAACTCGTTCGTGATGGCCGTAGCGTACGTTGAAATTTTGGATGGGCGTGGTCCGCCTCTATCTGTTCCTTCTTGGTGAGGTCTTTCTTGTTCTGGAGAATTTGGAAAAAAAAAACAGCACAAAGTACTTCGGCGCGTTTACCACGGTGTCTGTTGCCGTTGTGAGTGGCGTGTGCACACCAACTGGCGGCATGGAATGTGGCTGTGATTGCAGTTTTTTGTGCTTGAGGGGGGGCTTAGGATCCGAGTGGCCGCGCCGCATGGACAGAAATTATTTTGGTAGGTGCTTTAGTTTGCTGTAGAAAGTGTAACCGTTGTATTTTTTGTCTGCCATTGACGAGGCAGCACATAATATAGGATCCGTGTGGAAACTGTTCCTACATTGACGTATCTATCGATAAATATCGTCGACGTTTTACTGTTCACAGAGTTATTTCTGCCTGGTTGGAGAGCACTGTATAAAATGAAATGGAAGCATCATTAGGTACCTCTCAGCGGAACCGCGGTTTATTCTCAGTTGCTTTTCAAGTTTCGGTTCGACGATCGTTTGAAAAATGGTGGGGTCGTGTTTTACGCACACTTTAGCGATGAAGAACGCAGGCTCCTCACTTTGTTCGTTCTCTATTCGTGAAAGAAATCAGCCCTTGCTTAATAAATACCATTGAGGATAATCGGTATCGTTTTTTTAAATGTATCTTGCCTGTTTTCGATATGCATGACAACATAAGGCACATAAAGGGCGACTACAACTGGGGTGGCACATATAAGACACGAAAATTTCGCGCCTTTTAGGATGATCATAATGTGAGGCAAGGAATTGACGTACAACTAAGTGTGGCAACCCATAGCATTTGTAAATTGGAAGATGCTTGTTGGAAGTGCATGCACAGCTACAAAGTTAGGCTCACTCTCGGAAGAGGAAACCAAGCTGATTATTGTGCTTGTGTTTCAGACACGGAGGACAAGGCAACTATTCAGCGACAAGGCGAAATAAACATATCTCGAATGAGATTTTTCTTACACATCACTGGGGCATTAATTCTCTCCTTCAGGGTGGTTGATCGGTCCCTTTGGTGATGCACGCCGTGATAGCCTGGATCTTGTGGCTTGTTCCGTATGTTTGCAGAGGCATCGTCGAAGGTAGATGACCGTCATACAGCAGAAAATATTGTTGCACACCGTGAGGTAAAACGCTTATTCGTTGTTGTTAATCTGATTTTTATTCGCTTAATCATTCTACGTTCACGTGAAACTATATACCTTTCTAAGTGAGCATTTACTGGTGAATCGCGGAAAGACAACAGATAGGGGTGTTGTATTACTTTACAGTATCAAGTATGGTTACCATTTAATGTGTTTGTCGCTCTGAGATGCCCTGCTCTGCGGTGCTACACATTAAATGGTAGCCATACGGTTTTTTTTTTGGGGGGGGATGTGGAGTCAACGTGTTGATGGTCTGCCGCGTTTCTACCACGAAAGAAGCAAACGTTGATGGTAGATAATCTTTGGCGTGTGGGGCTTGACAACCTCAGGCCCTGCTGTACAGTGCAGAAAACACCAGGACGGTTCCCGTTGCAATTTGAAACTATGTCAAACGTATTCATATTTCTGATATGACGTAACTATCGCCGTAGGTACTTGGTCCACCTTCGGGCGCTCGCCATAACTTTACTATTGCGTGTTGAAAAAAAACGAAGGTTCACTTTGTTAGCCTATTATGAGGGAAGTAGGAGCGACCACTGATTGTTAACCACGGACAATTTGTTTATATCTACACTGCTTTCCTCTATAATTTTATTACTCACATCAGTTTTCCAACGTTCATAGTGTTGATATAGCCCTTGTTTGGTACTTGATGGATCTCTTCCCCAAGCATTTGAATGAACTTTCCGATGTTGCTCGGCCAAAGCGGTTGCAGGCGTACACCAAACTCCTTGATCTGTGTTCAGACGGCAAGCTAACAGAAGGAAAAGAGTTCGATTTGCTCCGTAGTTGCCTTCGGGGGTTTGAGGACAGTGCTGAGAGGTGTCGTGAGTACGCCATTCAAATTGTATCGTCTATTCTTGTGAGGCAGCCGCCGTCTGTCCTCGACTGGGTTTTGCCGGCAGTGGTAACGCGAATAGGTGTTTCGCCCGTTGCGGAGGAAAGTGAGGAACTGCGACTTCTATTATTGAGGCTTGCGGTGCTTTGCATGGAAACTTTCCCCCATGAAATCGGGCCTCGGAACTATATCGATTTTTTGCAGGTACTGCTTGAAAATTGTCTGCGAGACGCCTACCCTGATCTAAAGAAGGAGGCTTGTCGCGCCTGTGTACGGCTCTGCGAAATTGAGCCTGTACAAGTGAAGCACGTGTCCCTTCCCTTGGCAAAAGTCGTAAAAAACTGTCTACTACACAAACACAGTGTGGTTCGGGCAGAGGCTGCGCGGACACTGGCGTCACTCATACAACGAGGAGCCGTGGAGATCCTTGCCGACGGCAAGGATGAACCCGCAAACCGGACAACTGCGTACACATTGTTTGTTTTGGCGAATGATCATGCTGAGGTTGTGCGGTCGGCCCTCGTAGACCTTCTTTCCATGTCGCTTTTGGACATACAGGAACGTCAAGATCAGCACCGAAGGCTACTTCCCCATCTGTTACTTCTTGTGACTGATCACTTTCCTGCTGTCTCAGAGAAAGCACTCCAGGTACTAGAAAATATGGGAAAACAGTACCTTCTCGATAACGAAGACAACACCATCGATATAACGAAGAGAAGGGTTACCATGAAGGATATTGAATGGTATGGAGATGAGGAGTATCCTGACATGTCACTAACTACAGTTGATACAAGTCTTTATCCTGTTCTTCGACGCCGACCATCTTTGGGCGCCCGTTATGTGGTTGCTGAGTCGTTACGTGGTTTTATAGAGACTGTTTTTGCAGATGTCTGCGCGATAGATTGGGTCGTTCCATTTTCTTCCAACAACAGACGCGTTGTTGCGTTACGCATATTGTGGATGTCTATTTACCACACTGAGAAATCTGTCGTACAGTTCGTGGAGCAAATTTTGGGTGTGTTGTACAAGTCTCTAAGGGACAGTCAGGACGTTGTCCAAGAATCTCTTATCTGCTTGGAAATTTTGGGGAAGTTCCTCACACCGGATCAGTATTTACCGTTTTTGACTTCGAAGGAAGCACCGAAAGAATCTGAGGCATCACAGCCTACTGTCATTCAGTCACGCTCGAAGACTGTTGTCATTTCATCAGCAAACGGTGAGGCAACCAACTCCCCCACGCTTTTTTCGACCGCTGCTGCGTCGGTTAAGTGCAGCATTTTGGTTGCATTTCGGTATCTTATAGAAGGTTCGAAATCGCTGCTGTCAGCGACGAATGCCACACATATCGTAAGTGCAATGACGAAAAGTGACGTATTGGAAAGCGATTCTGAAGCTCTACTGTGTTCTCTCTTGGATACTCTCGATGTGGTTATAAAGGTTCTGGGGGAGCGTGATTTTGTCGCCACACCAGATAACCCACTACCCCAGGAAGTTCGCGACGATGTAAATCAACGGACGCTTGACTCAGTGTTGCTGTATGCTTTCCTTTGCCTACGATCTTCCAGTTTTCCTTCCGTGCAGGAACGTGTCTCGAAATGCACTGCGCACCTATCCACTGTCGTTACGGGGCAGCCGGGAGCTATTTATGACTTACACTTTAAAAGAATTTTATCCCGCTACGGAACTCGAATGCCTGTTAGTGCGTTCTCCGACCTTGTGCTGAGTTCGAGCAATATCGGTATGTACGGCGAGCAGCTGTCTAATATATTTTTACTGAAACTAAGTGACATTGACTTCACACAACGCGTCACTGACTGTTTGCAGTATATGCGTATGCTGGAGGAACTTCTCTGGCGGAAAGTGCCAGTGTTTTCAGGGCGTCAGTTGGAGGAGGTGCTTCGAGTCGTTATTTTACCTCTAGGGGCCTTCCGTCCTGGTGGTCAGGCACATCTGTTTCGAAAGGTTGCCGTAAGCTCCCAGTGTGCTCTGCTGCAGGAGTGGCACCGCAAATTGCTGGAGCCTTCGTTGTGTGACAATGCCTTTGCTCTCTCTTCAAAGGTTGTGACCAACTGGTGCAATGCATCGGATGCGGATGACCCCGAAATGAGGCTGATGTGCATGGTCAATGTACCGAACCTTTCTTATTTACCGATTAATGCGGGGTCCGCTAGCGACATATTGCAGTCAATTATCCTGCGGTTCGATGATTCCAATGACATGATACGTGCAAAAGCTGCGTCGGGATTGTTAGCCATTTTAGAAAATAAGAATGAAGTCTGCCCGATTGTTATAGACGAGATATTATCACAGGCCACTCCATTACTCAAGAAGCTGTTGATACACCTAGATGATCATGACGAGACTGTGGGACTGAAGCCCATCCTTGTGGGTGTGCTCAAGGAAACTGCTATTTTGGCGCCCTCTGTGACAAAAGATTTGGTCATGGACGCGATGGCGAAACATCAGGTTCCTGATTATTGCCAAGAAGTTCTGCTCTTTATAGAGTCACTTTAACACCCATTGTTGGTCCTATCTATGCGTATTTTTGTGTCCACACAGAGAAGTGAATCATTTCTCCAGATCGACTGTATTACCATCTCAGTGCCTGATAACTGCTGGTTTACCCTTCTTTACTCGCTACCTTCAAAAAAAAAAAAAAACGTCACTTTCTATTGATGCTTTCATGTTCCTGTTATTGCTGCTACTCATGTCGGTTTGCTTTTGGGTCTAGTGTGTCTATCAAGGGGGGAGTAAACATGGAAGTGCCCCATGATGACTATGATATTAGCATCATGATCAGGGTGGTGAAGGAGGTGCAAGAGCTGCTGACATCTAAACAGTTTTCAACATATTCAGAGCTCGATAAGGAAATAACGAATATGTTGAAGGGCTACAAGTCTATCGGTGACGGCTTTGAGCGCTTTCGCATAGACCTAACTAAAGACGCGGCAAACAGCCCAGACTTAAGGAGTAGTTTAGTTGACATGAATGCACGGTGCGAGTCACGACTCAGGGATTTTGAGTGCAGCCAAAAAGACCAAATCAATGACATGCTTCCTTTCATCCGAAGCACCTCGCGAATACTGGTTCACGGTTGTGGTGATTTGTTGGCTCTCGCGATTGCCTGTGCCATTCAGGAGCGGGAGGGTGTTCATTTTTACATTTGTGAGGGTCGTCCGGCAACAGCAAAGTACCCTCAGGGTACTGGTGAGGCACTTTTAAGAAAAGCATCTGCAACTCATGAAGGGTTGAAACTTAAAGAAAAGCTTCAGCAATACTGCACCATCATACCAGATGCCGGTGTAGGCGCTGTTATGAGCAAAGTAGACTTTGTCGTCACCGGTGCTTACTGTGTTACCGAGCATGGAGGGCTCGTTCATTCAACGGGATCCCTACAAATAGCAACAGTGGCATCTGCTATGAATGTTCCCTTCTACGTCCTCTGTGAAACCTTTAAGTTTGCCCACATTTTCCCCCTCAGCACCGCAGATCTCAGGCAGCCCGAAGGGAGTAGCGATGTACCCCTCGTAGAATTTGTTCCTCCATCGATGGTCACGCTTGTTTTTTCTGAGCAAGGTATAATGCCTCCCTCCGCTGTCACTTACGAAATGTTCAGATATCATACCGCGCTCTTTGCGCCGGGGAAATGCCAGTAGAGGGATGATTTCTTTCGTCGTGTGTGTGCATGGGGTATTTAATGAGAAGTAAGATTCACATTAACGACGGTGTTCGCTGTGTGAGCGGAGTGAAGCCGTCTCCGTACTTTCATCGTGCTTTTGTTATCATGATGTGCGTGCCTCCTTGAAAGTCTCCATTATTTCTGATAATGTTTAGTGGAGCGCTGCTTTTTGTTTTGTTTTTTCTTTACCGCCCTTTCGTTGTTGACCTTTTTTTTTTTGCGCTCATTTACCTCATGTTGCGATGGATTGTTTTTGGATGAGCTAAAAAAAATAAATAAACAGTTGATGCCTTGCAACTGCCGTCAAGGCACAGGGACACATGATCATCTTCAGGACGGATTTGCGCGCGGCGGTATGTTTGGTGTGGGGTCGCCACTAAATGCACAAGTGGACGTTGATCTTTTGCAGCTGTGGAATTCGCGAAATAGTGTTTCAGAGGCAGCGCGTATCTTTGATCCGGCGAAAGGTGACAACGATCAACCAATATGTAGTGATGCTGACCCGGAGTTGCTTTTGCTCATTCCACTCAAGGAGGTTTGCCGTATTAGATCCGTATCGATCCTTGGAACCAATGACGATTTCGCCCCTTCCCAAGTGAAGCTGTTCTGCAACCCCACCGGTGTTGTTGGATTTGATTCCGTTCGACGTTTACAACACCAGGAGGAGATTCAACTCGCCCAGGTGTCTGCCGACGACCGCATAGCGTACCGTTTGAACCCGGCGAAATTTTCCTCAGCAGGGTGTATGGGAATGCTATTCGAGCATAGTTTCGGAGACGACGAAACCCACATACTTCGGATAGAACTTTTCGGCGAGTCGACGGGGAGACCGGTTTACCAGCAGACGGCGACTAATGTTGTATATGAGGCGATGGCAAACCCAACGGACCATAATGTGGGCGAGGAGCTCAAGAAAACATTCACTATATTCTAGTAAGTACCTCTTGTCCTCCAGTTGTTCTTAACACGGAGAAAAAGAAGAACCAAAAGGGGGGAGAGTCCAATGCCGATAGTGGAGCTTAACTTGTCAACTATTTTTGCGTGGTGGGAACATCACTTAGTTAACCCTGTCAGTGTCACACCGCTCCCCCGGTCTCACTAGCCGATACTTATGACATCTATTTTTTTTTTCGGAGTTTAACAAAGTTTCCCACAAAGAAATCCAGAAATAAGAAAGAATGTTGAGACGCCCCCCCGGTACACTCTTGCACGAACCCTCGTACCCGCTGACGCTGGCGCATGAACCGACAGCAAATGGACCAGCCCAAACTGCAAGGGAATATTTCCAACCAGATGCTGCAGTCCTCGACCCGCAACTGAGTGAGGCGGTTTCACTCGGAACAACCATCATGGCTGTTTCTTATAAGGATGGAGTCGTTCTGGCCGCTGATTCGCGAACTTCCACGGGAGCTTATGTGGTAAATCGCGCGAGCAACAAGCTGACGAAGTTGGCCAAAAGGATATACTGCTGCCGGAGTGGGTCTGCCGCCGACACTCAGGCACTCGCCGAGCAGACAGCAAATTATCTAGAGAGCTATGAGACAGATATTTCGCAGCCGGTGAATGTTGCAACAGCAGCCAATATATTCAAAAAGCTGTGCTATATGAACAAGTGGAATATAACCGCTGGTATTATTGTGGCTGGTTATGATCCTTTGAACGGGGGATCTGTTTATAGCATTCCTACCGGTGGTGCGTGCGTGAAGCTGGACTATGCTCTGGGGGGAAGTGGTTCTGTTTTCCTGTATTCATTCTTCGACGCCAATTACAAACCGGGGATGACGAAAGAAGAATGCATCCGTTTCTGTCAGCGCGCCGTCGCGCACGCGTACAGTCGAGACGGTTCCAGCGGTGGGTTAATCAGGACTATTGCTCTTCATCAAGGCGAACCGGAAGATGTAACTGTGCCGTGGACGATGACTCCGTATTGCATGGAAAAGGACCCCAAATATGCTGAGTTGGCTGTGCAAAACCCTCCCTACAGTAGCTCTGCAAAGGTATGCCAGAACCTAATGACTTCTCAGTAGTCACAACAAGGGTGCATATTGGTTATCACGCTCCGTGGTGACAGCTCTTTCTCTCGTTTTACTCAAACCCCTAGTAATAAAGAAATGTGCGTGTGTGTATCGCCGTCTGTTGATGAGAAAAGGGAGGAAGCTACGCTTTTGACTTCAGACTTTTTTGCATCACGTTGTGCGTGGGGGGCCAAAGACGCCCCTTGCACTATCACCGTCTCCGAACTACATGAGGTTCATCGTGCGTAAATATTTTTCCCACTTCCCCCCGTATTACTTTCTGCTGGACAACTTAGGTCAAGCCAATAAATCACTAAGGGATGCGCTCCAAGACCCTAAAGAAGAGCTTGGCTGCAATGTACATGCGCCCCCCCGTCACATGTTACACAGACGCCTGTGAAGCACCGGTAGCAATGTGGGATGGTGCAATTCCCCTGAAGGAAACACGTAAGTTAAAGAACGGTGTTCCCGTCCGAACCGTTAGCCGGACGTACTCGCATCCGCCGCAGCTCACCCCAACGCAGCTTAGCTTTAACGACATTAACTCGATGTACTGTGTAGGTAACGACGAGTTGATACAATTTTTTCCAGAAGGTTTAGGAGGAAGAGTATTTCAGACGATGCCCCCTGGGCACCCGAGGGGGTTCTTGTATCGTAAGGAAACGCACCTGCTTAATTTGTTTGTTGACAAAGTACAGCATTGGCATACCAAACGTTCTGTGCTTAGTTCTTTGACGAACGGCAGAACAGGGTTTATCGTCGACGGACCAACCGGATGCGGAAAGAGTGCACTGATGTGTCAAGTGGTGCACTTCGCTCGAAGTAGAAATATCGTGACGCTGTATGTTCCAGATGCGAAAGCTTGGACTCACGGAGAGTGGTGTTGGCCAAGCACTATTTTACCCGGATTTTTTGATGCTCCGGATGCTGCACGCTCCTTCTTGAAGTACTTTGCCGTCGCCAATCGTGCAACACTAACCTCATGGAAATTGAGATGCACTCCGAAGGACCTGCCTACCGAACAAGGGGAACGGCAACCACAAAACCTCTATGAGTTGTGCGAGTGGGGACACCGAGCCGTGGCCCCGGCCTCAATTGATCGCCAAAGTGTGTGTGTTAAATTTCTCATGGACGAATTGAGTGAAGAAAAGAAGCTTCCAGTTGTTATTGTTGTGGACGGCTGGAACCTCTTTTCGCACGAGACGCACTTCCGGTATCCGCACCCAGACTTTCTTCGTGGTTTGGCTTCTTTTAACGAAAGTTCAACTGATATTGACCTTTACCCGCAAGAGCTTCCGCGCATCCCCGCCTCGCGGCTCAGTTTCGTTCGTGGGTTAAATAAAATGATCCTCTCCGGTGACGACCCTAACAAATTCTTCATTACGTGCACAACAAGGGACTTTAAGCCGTTTGATGGAATTAGCGGGTTTCCGAACGTTGAAACGGACCGTTTCGCTAATAGTTTGGATGAGTACGCACCGTATGACCCGGAGAAGGATTCACACTTTCATCCGATTCAAATCGGCAACTTTGACGAGTACGAGTATCGATCGTTTCTTCGTTTTCTTATTAATTCTGGTGAGCTAGCCGGTCTTGGCTGGGGACCGTTGTGGCATGCCTCAAGTGACTTCGAGCGAAAATTATACAAGATTGGGTTCCTCTCAGGACGGAACCCACAGGGTGTGGTGGATCACTACCATCAGGAGCTCGTGTGGCGCTACGATTACCAAAGGACACGCCAGAAACAGTATCTACTGAAACGTAGGATGGAAGGAATGTCACGCGGTGCGTCTAGCGGTGCCGTGGGGGTAATGTAGCGATCCCCGGTACGGTCGGTCTGTTGAGAAAAAAAAATAGGGTACGTGCGCGGGTAAGTATACTCATAACTCCGCACTGGGACCTGTTCACTCACTAGCGAAGGAGAAGGTTATGATATGAACCTTTTTCACTGTTTATCATTTACCTTTCGTGTTCTGGGGGGAGGGGGTGGGCAGCATTGTACAGCAGGGCGGGGCTCGTGCGTGCACCTATTCAATTTTTCCCAACTGAAGAAAGAAAGAGAAGACTACCCCTTACTATTTTGATTGATTGCACCAATATGTCTAGTCAACATCAACTAGCATAGCGAAAGGAATGACTCGAAAACAAAAGCAGCGTTGCGATTTGCGGCGGAATCTTGACAGTTTGAAGAGCTACTACAAGTTCTCGCCCTTTCCAAGGCATACACGACACGCCTTGCATTCGCTGCGGCTCACCCCATACTCCCGTCGTAAAACTCTTTCTGAGTTTCGCATCATCGGTGCCGCACGGAATCAGCCGGTGCTGGACGTCATGCAGACTTACAGTGTTGTGGCTCCAACGCAAAGGGTGTGCAATCTCTACTTGGAGGTGTCTGAACTGTTGTCTGTGTACTACGACACTATTGATTCTTTGCACCAGACGCCAAAGGCATAATGACAGCTAGGAAGCCGGCTGAGGGAGTACACCAACCACCTCCTCCGTGTACGTGCATACTCGGATATGCAACAAATTTTAAAATACAAGTTTTGCGCATTAAAAACAGTATATGGAGAACTCTTTCCCTGTTATGTCCATTTTACCTTCTTCCTTGATATTTTTCTCTCTTTGCCCACGGTATAAGTATTGGATTAGGATTGTGCGGATGCCATCTGTATCGACAGAAGCACATCTACATATAGGAGAGGCAGTGAAGTCGGTGCTGCGCGGCGAATGTGTTGCGACGGTGGAGTTCCTTAAGGTGCTTTCGGCGGCCGCTTCACGTCGCGATGGTGGTCGCCCACTCGAGGAAGTTTCTGGTGACACAGTCGTCATAGGTCCATGCAGAGGGCACGCCGCAGACTTGGCTCACTGTTTAGATACGCACGTCTTAAGTAGGGCAATACAAGGAAAGCTGAATCTTGTTTTCCTCGGCAACTACGTGGACGGCGGCCATCACTCCGTTGAGGTTTTGTACATGCTCGCCCTTTGTATGCTGGACCTTCCCTCTGTTACACCGCTGGTTGGACGCCACGAAATGTTCTACCCGTTCCCCCCGGGAGATTTCGGATCGTTGCGAGCAGAGCTCCGCCTGCGCTCAATACACTGTGATGTTCCACTGGATTCCATTGAAGAAACGGTGCGACGCTTCTTTTCCACGCTCCCTGTAGCCTGCATTATAAATAAGCGTTTTTTCTGTTCGTCCAGTGGGATTGCTTCTACGTACCGTTTCACAGAAGAAATTTCCAGGGAGCGCTCACGGCTGCGGTTAAATGAGTTTGTTCAAAATCAACCCATGAACGAGGAGGAGGACAAGCTTTACGCCGGTTGCGCCTTCGTCGGCTCACACACGGCAACAGGAAATTGTCTGAGGTACACCCATAACGCGTTGTGTAACTTTCTGTTGCGCAACGACTTATTCACCCACATTGCTGGTATCGAATTCCACGCGTCGAGTGAGCGCTCGGAAAACTTTATGAGTTTTGACCGGTACAGAGAGTCCAGGTATCTTCCTGGTTGGATGTTTGGCAGGATACGTAAGGGCCTTCGCGTGCCCAGCTACATTTTCCTCTTTTCAGCTCCGCATTTCTGTGATGTGAACAAGAATAGCGGCTGCATCTTGACTATTGTCGGGAACAGGACCGTGGAGTTGCAGCAGTTGGATATGTACGTGTCACGACCATTAATTATGCCCGGTGAAGCGAGCCATGGATTTGCATGGTCGCAGGGTATTCTCTTGAAGACTTTGAGAAATTTTTTTTACAGTGTATTGTACGATAAAGTTGATGTGAACGCGAATGAGTGTGGTGAGCGCCATCTCGTCGCTAATGCCAAGCTTCCCTCAGAGGAGGAAGTTATGAAGTTGAAGTATCGTAGGATGTGCGAACTAGTAAAAAAACACTTGCTGCAAAAATAGGAAAAAAAACATTCTGTGAGCAAGCTGGTTGCGCCGTTGTTGACA
This sequence comes from Trypanosoma equiperdum, assembly GCF_001457755.1. Lineage (NCBI taxonomy): Eukaryota > Euglenozoa > Kinetoplastea > Trypanosomatida > Trypanosomatidae > Trypanosoma > Trypanosoma equiperdum. The sequence goes on along the minus strand of NW_027124681.1, from coordinate 41,622 downwards.
ATGCTTACGTACAACGGATGATGGGAACTTGATCTTAACCTTTGTTATATTGGTGTCCTGCTGAATACCAAAATCCTTCGTAAACTTTGGGTGCTCGCGACGCAACGAGGCGTTCTCGTTTCCCTTTTAAAGTGTGTTTTCACCTTTCTCTCTTTTCTTTTTTTTTTGTTTTTAGAAAAAACATAGCCCTCTACCCCTTCCCCACACACACGTATACCAGAGACACGTATGCGCACGCATTGCAGTTGGGAGGACCGCAGCTTCCATGGGTCGAAGAAATGGGTCCTTTTTGCTCAATTTGCAATGCATTTGCCACAGCTTCTGGTGTCCGTATGCGAGGCTGAGCGACTGTGTGTTTATTTTTCACATCCTCCGCTCTTCCCCTCTGCGTGTTGTATACAATTTCATAACCCCTCCACCACTGACTGGTTCCTGAGGTAGCGACGCTTGCGTTACTCCACGAATGCATGAAATTTTAAAAAAAAAACACTTCGATTTTTGTAATTCTCTTCCTTCCTTCCTTTCTTCTTTTTCTTTAAAAAATAGGAAAGATTTTTAAGCACCTGTACGAATTGTCTCCACTCCTTCATTGGACAACCCTATGGAATGCGCGTCGCAGGAGTTTGCACTTCTTCAGCACTTGAAGGTTTCGATTCCCAATGACCCCGTACCACCTCAACCAAAAGCGCAGGCGGTGCGGAACACCCATCGCGTCATGTCCCCGTGCAGACGGCCGCCTGTGAGTCAAAAGGTCGCGCGGATTGCAACTGCGGTAAACACAAAAAAGGAACTGCAAGCCCCTCGCGCGCCCATGGCTGAGTTCAGTGGTGAAGTCATGACAGTAGTTGGGAAAAATAATCGCCCTAATGTAGAGTACCTCATATACGATGCCAAGATACCGTCGAGAAACGCGATCAACATGCAGCTGGCAGAAGTGAAAAAGCAACGAGCAATGGGAGAGAAGGTGCGTCACCGGTGCCACCGTCATGAGGTTGATGCTTGGGGTGAAAGGGACGACGCGAAGTGCAAGCAAAGGCTACTGAAGAGTTTACAAGAGGTAAATATGGAGCAAGCGCACCGCACAAGAGCTGAACGTGAGGCTCAGCAACGCCGGCGCATGGAGACTGAAGCAAACGGAATAGAAAGTTACACCGTGGCATGTAATGCGTTAGATCCCGAGAAAACCATAGAAGGAAAGAAGGCCTTACGAGACCAACTGCAGCAGGCAGCGTTTGAATCACTAGATAATCATAAAAAGGGGGAGCCAGTTGAAGGAGCGGCCTGGGATCTGCACTACGAGCCTTTTCCGTGGAATAATGATACAAGGAGAAAGCGTATTCAACGGGATCGATGTGTAGCGCTAATGGATGCAAATCGTGAACTTGCTGAGAAAAAAAGGGATGAACGCCAACGTCAGCGTGCCATGGAGGCAGCATGGAACTATGGTGGAGGCAAGGGTGTTTCTTTCGGTGGGAAAAGATACGCCCACGATGTGGGAAGAAATCCGTCTTTACAAGCGGCTCGCGGGAGTGACGATGGTGCAGTCGAGGAGGGCGCGGCAGCGCTCTCATTTGGTCAACCAACTGAATGTTTTTTTCGCTTCGAGGGTGACAACCCTTCAGTTAGATGGAATGAATGTCGTAAGCTTGCTGAGGTGAACAAGCAACTAGCTGAGCAAGCTGAGAGAATCCGCAAGGGAGAGAGGCTGGAAAGAATAGAGGGTGAAAAGAAGTTTAATCAATACATAGAGCGAATCGAGCGGGAAGAAAAGCAAAGTCGAAGAGCTGAAAAGCTGAAGAGACAAAAAGCCATGTCCATGGTTACGCGAGATGCAAGCAAGAAGAAAGAGGGCCTGAAGAAAGTTAGCTCTGCAAATGAGTGCCATGATAAATTTTTGCTTTACTCAGCTCATGAGAGGGAGGAGAAAAACCGGCTGAAAAGAGAGCAAGAGTTCTATGACAACTTAGAAAAACACATTGCCTCCAGTCGGGAGGCACAACGTGCAGCAAAGGATAGGGCTCTGGAAGAGGAGAAACGCCTTCTTCAGGAAACTATTTCGGAGACTAAACGGTATACAGAGGAAGAGAACCGGAAAGCCAAGCAAAAAAGGGAAGCTTACAAGGCAGCCTTAGAAAAACAAATCAGGGAAAAATCGAATGAAGCCTCTCATTCATCACCCATGCCACATCGCGGTCCTGAAGTACGCGTTTTGTATCGTTGCCCCGTTACGAAGGATCTGCTGCCTCCAGAGGAATTTGTTCCCGCGGCAAGCTTACGCAGGACCTCCACACTGTGGTAAAAGGAGTGTTGCTGCCATTCATTTTCAGCCTTCAGTCTTTGGAGTTTTCTTTTTTTTTTTCATAGGTTTTGGCACCCATAGGGTATATATATATATATATATGGAAGAGGGTACAGTACCACAAGTGAGTGGTCTCAAACTGTTTTTAATTGAGGAGGACTGAAAGGAAGTCAGCTTTGCGGCAGTTTTGGGCTGTAGGTGTGTGACAGGTTCCTTCTAAATTACCCATTGTTGTCTCTGTTTTTTCTTGTTGCGTGATTTCTCTCTTTTAGGCAAAATAGCTTCTGCGATTCAGCTTTCGATTCGCTGCATGGAGGTGACGGAGGAGGAATTTGATAACCTCGAGCAGAGATATGTTGAGCTGCATTACCGCCTTAAATGCGTTGCTGAAGCGCCACGTAAGTCTCTGGGTGTGACGCTAATGACCATTATGTCCAGCTCCCTGCGCCTTACCACTCAAATGATGGTGGCCATCCTTGTCACTTTGTGGTGGGTCCAT
>NW_027124681.1:32717-38814 GCF_001457755.1 Trypanosoma equiperdum | reverse complement strand
ATATATATATATATATATATATCGTGACCAACTTATATTCTTCTCTTTTCTCCGTACTGTTTTTTTTCTATCTATTGGGAAATACATCGCACAGAATTATACTTACAGATGCACTCCGTTTACCACACGTTGTTTCTACATATATTTTTTCACTTGTTTTTATGGTCTTCACGATTGTTTTTTGCCTACTTGGGTAGGTCTGCGTAACGGCCCCTGCTGTGCGGATGTGCATCGTTTACATTTTGTTTTATCTCTGATTCCGCGCTTCCTCCCCGTTTTTCAGAGCGTTTCTGCCTCCGGAATACCATCGTTACACTTTATTTTCTGTTCTTACGCCACTCTAATGCTTCGCCCTCTTTTTTCCTTGTGCTTCTTACCCCTTAAAATAGCAGGAAAAAAAAAGACACATACGGTGTGTCGTACTTTCCCTTCCCCCTTTAGGGTGCAATAAGTTAAAGTTTTTCACTCATTGTTTTTAGAGAAAAAGTAGTTTACTATAGTTGGTGTTTCTATTGTAACCGTTCCTTGTCTTTTTTTTAAAAAAAGAAAAAGATCATTGTGCACAATGCATTCCATTCTACCATACACATTAGATCCTGAGCGGATGACTGGCTGCAGGAAAATGAATACCATTAACCCGTACGATGCATCTGTCACCGGCCCCGAGTCATCCGCCCGTGACCTCGACGTCATCAGGAATCATCTCCTTCAAGAGTGGGACAGACGCACCACAAGCACAGTTCTTTTCAATCCTGCAGCTGAAATAGACATACGCTCATGGGACCTCTCATGGACAGAACGAGAGAGCCACTGGGAAGAGAATGTGGCACAATGTATTTCCCCTGAGGAGGTTGAAGGCCTCCTCCCAGCGAAGTGGTTTGGGTACAACACAAGTAGTGACGTAGATGAAACACTGGCACGTGTGTGCAAACTTTGCACTGCGTTGGTCGACAAGTTCGTTGAGCTTTCGAAGGGTGACAATGCAAATCAATCCACTGCTAAATGGAGGCAACATCAAGCCATGTTGGCACGCATTTCCGCTGTCGTGGAGCTTCTTGAGGAAGCCGTTGGAGAGACACTTTCGGTGTACGACCTTCGCGATCCCCAAACTGTACGCTGCCTTTGGGAAAGGATGGATGATGAGGATAGAAGGAAAGTTGCTTCTGTCTTGGGAGCTAGGTAATCTTTGTTAGTATCTCACGCGCCTCCTCTCGTCCTTTGCTTGAATGGCGGAGGAATGTGCAACATGGGGTTGCCATGTCCAAATTAAGCAGGTGGGAAGGTATTTTCTCCAACTAGGGAAACGATTTAGAACTTCACAGCTTTTATTTTAGACCGATGCAATCGTGATTAAATAAATCAGGTTACTTTTGTCACCCCCGTAGGCCCGTGGGACCAATTTCATTCATTTTATTGCGTGTACACCCGTGTGGGCAGGGGCACATCTGTTTGGCTCTCTCAACACTCTTCCCGCACGCGCATACACACACAATCACCTCGGGAAGATTATTGTTTGTTCATGTTTATTTTTCGTTTACAGTGTAATAGATATGTTTTCCTGGAAGTCGCGCTGTTGTTTTCTTCAATATCAGCTTCACCCTTATTCAAACGTACAATGATTTCCCCACATTGTTATGTAGAAAGAACCCTCGATTGTGTTTGGGTATGCGGCGATGCGCTACACGGCTGCTTAGTTTCCAGCAGTTGCTGTGCGGCAGCGAGTTTGTACCCGATGATGCCGCAGCTGTGCAGAAAGTTGCGTCAGCATTCCGTGAGAAATATCCCGTTGCACCGCTTCCTGTCCCCATAGCTGCTGGCTTGGGTCGAAGTTATCTTTTGCAGAGGGAACCACGGCGGGTGGTGGCGTTGCTTTCTTCCCATCCCTCTGCCCGGGAAGTAGGGACGCAGCTCATGCAATTATTATCTTCTAAAAATGGCATTGAGTCAAAGACTCTGTTACAATTAGCCGACGCACTTCGCCCGGTATCGGTGGGCATGTGTTGTGAGCTTCTTTGCGCCCTTGCGGAAAAGGTGGCGAAAACAGATGACGCACGGGAGGTGAAGCAGATGTTAATGCGTGAAATACGGGAGGTGCCACATCTCTCAGGTACGCTTATTAACTCATTATGCTTGCTGAGCGATCACACCTTGGCTGAGGATAGGCAAAATGTTGTGGATGCGTTTAACATCGCTCTGCGTAAGTCATTTGTCAGTCCAAGGGACTATGGCGCGGTGTTGTTGTTTCTCGCTCGGGGTGGAGACCACAGGAAGGTGTTAACATTATGGTTGTGGATGAGTCATTCCTCTGCTCGCTGGGATCAGACGGCTGCGTCCGCGGTAATTATATCAGCTTCTCTCACACGGAAGATGAATACAGCTATCGACGCAATTCATTGCCTCGCTGAAGCGAACTTAGACCCCACGGTGGAGGCTCAGAGACGGTTCATACGTTTCTTAGCTTACCGCGTTCCCCCATTGGCAGCTTACGCGGAACAACTGGTGACACATTGGCATACACCACAGCAGTTGTGGACGACCGATGCTCGTTTAGTGGGAGTTGAGCTTCTCTATACACACTACCATGCGAAAAATTATGAACACTTGCAGGGATGTCTACAAGTGGCGGATGCTAGCATTGAGGAGGCAGGTAGGATGGCCGAGAGATCCGATAATAAGGAGAGTACAGACGAGTTGAGACACAAAATCCTCAGGATTACTGGTATGCCTTACATTCTGCGGCACTTTTCTCTTGATATCGCCGATGAGCCGTGGCTGCAAAATTTTTACCGCAGTGGCATGCGGATGAAAGACTTGGGCGACTATCCGCTGCTTTTAGGGGTGATGGCATCATTTGCGCGACACATGAAGGAGGAAGAGAAGTTTCTGGAGGATATACGCAATATAAAGATGTCACCCGAGAACTTTGAGGTGACTTCAACATTTATCGCTGAGGACAAATGTTTCAGGAATGCAGAGGACACACTGCATTTTGTTAACTGCATGGGAGACGTCTTTTCCATGGAGGTGCCGAAGGGTGTGGTTAACTGGTTGGAATTATTAAGTGAGAAGTAAAAACTGATCGATGAACAATGGTCAGTAAAGACCGAAAAGGGGCCGCGGGGCCGTGAATGTGCACCCACGTAAAGAAGGTGATGGACCCACACCGCTGAGCTTTCGAAATGTTTGAGGATGAGAGATGTAACGGTGTGCTCGTTCCGGACGTTGTTGCATTGACATTCACGTCTCCAAATGTCTCCTCCTTCTGCATCTTCACCAAAAAGGGAGGACCTGCGCGGTTTTATTTATTATTTATTTTGCTAATTTACATGTTTTGCTCTCTTAAACTTTATTTCCTTATTCCTTTGCTGGCTCTCTCCTCCTCTTTGCGGGCTGTCATTGTTAGTTGTGAAGTGAGGCGAAGGAAACGGGACCCGGAAGATAAGACAAGGATCGGGAAATAACAACAACAACAACGAAGGATTTAGTGCAAGACACGGGAACCACCGGCTCATCTCCAAATTACGGCAGCCACCAATAAATAAATAAAGACCAACGGTAGCCAAACGGAGGAAAAACCGAACACAGGCGGTACGGAATAGTTTTCAAACGATAAAATTGATAAGCACAGAGGCAAGGGAGGAAGTATAAGTTGTGTAAGACGGCTGTCGTACCTTGCCACATATGGCCGCTACACCTCAGACCGACTATTTGTTAGATGAGCATATACCGGCGCCACCGTACGACATGCTCAAGAAACTTCAGTTGTTTCGCACAACACTTGTGAACTTTATTGAGTGGAAGAACTTCGAGGAGGTAGTCCGCGGTTGCTACGTGCGGGTGTTATTAGAAATGCGCAGTGAAGACATGCGGCGTGATAATAGTGATCACTACTACATCGCTTGTGTTAGAGGGGCGCGGAGGGGTCCAAAGTACTCGGGGTTTTCCGCCGACATGGCCTGTACTGAATGGCATATTGTGATTGAGCTTCCCCCATGTTTCCGAGCTACGCAAAACGGGAATGTTGTGCAACTCAACTCCATTTCGAATTCCCCATTCCGTCCAGCGGAGTATCAGCAATGGGTGGAAATGACATGTGAGGCTGGTGTGCCCTTCCTGAACCCCTCACAAATTCAGTTCCGCTTAGACATGCTGGAGGAGCATAAACAAAGAGCATTGGTGCCTGAGATGCGAAGGAAACGTTACGGTGAGGATTCAGCACTTACGGAGCGAAGGGAGCGGGTACTGAAAGCGCTAAGAGAGGAAATTACAATTGAGGTCTTTAGCACCCACGTACAAATGCCAGTAATCGCGGAACTGCAGCACCGGTCGTTGGAACAGTTGCAGGAAATTGAGCGTGAGATGTTAGAAATGATTAGCCGCGTGCGCATGACTATCAATGAGCGGTCAAAGTGTATGGTATGTCGTCGGCGCCTCTGCACTGTAATCTGTTATCCGTGCAAACACCAGGTGTTGTGCAAGGACTGTGCGCAGTACATTTGCAACAAATGTCCCGTACCTTCTTGCAGTGAACATGTGATGGAGACATTTGAGGCATATACATTGTAGAGGAGGACGGTGCGTGTTGTAACGACGCTGCTGTCTCTCCTTCAACACCGAAAACGAAAAAGGATATAGTTCAAAGTAAAAGGAGGGTGGGTGGGAAGAGAGGAACATCTAATTATCACATGTGTTTCTAAATGAAAAGGCAAGGAGAAAAAAACTAGAGGCAAGTGGAGACGGAGAGGTTTACAGCATGATGAAGGAATGGTGTTGGGACATGCCTCTGTCAGAGCAGGCAATATTTCGCGACGTATCCGTGTTTTTCTTTTTCTTATCCCTATTTGTCACCGCAAGGGAAGGAGAGGCACGGAGAGTTGTACAAAACAGTGGGAACAGAGAGGACAAATAGAAAGCTGGAAGAAAACAAATGGCTCATAGAATGAAGGTATTGAGATTGTGTTGTGAGTCTAGAGCGTCATGTGTTGTCTTTGATGTTCAGAGCTGCCCCAATGTATCTTCATGCAAAAAGTTGCCTAAATCGTTGCTTAGGCTACATTTCTCTTTATGCTCCTCCGCTCACTCTTTCACCTTTTTATTTCAAATATTTTAAATCAATTCTAACTGTCATTCTGTCTGAATTTTTGCACATGCCCTCTCTTTTGGTGAATGCTCAAGTTCTGATGGGGTATACGGTCGTATTGTGCTGTACACACCCACACGCGCGGGTGTGCATAAGTAAATATAAATATATATATACATACATCGTGAGGGGAAATCGTGTTTTTTTTTCTGCCGGTAGGCCGAAAGTATGTGAAGCAAAACAACCAAATAACCGGTGTTGTGCTTTTTCTGTGCGCAAGTTCATTTCATTATTCCCTTGTTTTGGTTGTTTTGGCTCACTAGTGATAAGGTGGAACGGGGAAGAGGGGGGTGGTGGTGAAGGTTTAGTGATGCTGTAGGACCCCGAGGAGTGCTCGAAAGTTCGTTTCTATTGCTGTTGAAACCAACAGTAAACCAGTAGATGCTTTTCGCTTCCTTTCTTTCTTTCTTTTTCAGCTTCCCTTTCATATGCGACGGTGCAATACGTTCTATGAAGGTGAGGAGTTGGAATTGAGTATGCACTGCGGTGCCCCGTGGGTGCATGTGGTGTCATGTATGGAGAGGAAACAATGAGGTGCTTCTTTTCACTATGAATGTTTTTTTTTGGTATTATCTGTGTCATTATCACACCGCCACTAAAGGGGCGGGCGTCACTCAGCATTAGTCGTGTAATGTAGTGTTGTTACTGTTCTTTGTTGTTGTTGTTGTTGTTTTCCCCCCTCCAACCCCACTAATTTTGTTTCTCACATTGTGTAGCATTCACCTCGTATGTGGAACGGGTAGTGGGCAAAATAAAAGTCCCATATTTCCTTTTCTTTTTTGGGGTTCCTCTCATGTGCACTTTCTGCCCGTTCTCAAAGTTTTAATAATAAAACTTTTGCACTTCCTTTTCTCTTCTTTCTTTCGTCGGCAGTCGCTTTGTTTTTTCACTTGTTTGAAATCTATATCTTGTTATTGCTGCAATATTCCCCTTTCCATTCTTCTTTTCTTCGTCTTT
>NW_027124681.1:22980-32704 GCF_001457755.1 Trypanosoma equiperdum | reverse complement strand
CCTGAATCACCTCTCCCTCGCCAAAAAAAAAAATAATAAAACGAGGCAGAGGCCAAAGTGTGGTGGAAAATAAGTGACTTTGAGATTTAGTACAGTGAGAAGGAGAGGCAGTCGGTTTTTCCTCTGACTGATCCCATTCACACCTCTTTCTATCCTGTTATTGATTCACTGTCTCATTCCACCAGGCTGAAGGGCAAGACATTAGAGTAAACAGCGGCTGAAGGAAGGGGGAAATAGCGTCGCGGGGCGGAAGTTATTATTATTATTATTATTAAAAAGAGAGAGAGAGAGGCTCGTTGGATCTGATTTTGTTTCGTGAAGGAAGGGTCACATAATTTGCTTGCAAAGCCTTGACCGGGACTGCAAAAAAAAAAAGAAAAAGGGGATCATACATAATACTACGTTGTGCCGGATAAATTGAGGAAAGAAAAAGAGGGAGAGCTGTAGCCCCGTGCATATGACTGATTTCGGGCGCGAAGCGGCTAAACTACTACGGGCAACAGAAGATGCCCTTTATTATCGAAGGTCGACGGCAGGTTCATGCGAATGGGCGGATCGGGACCTGAAATTCAGGACTAGCAGCAGTGCGACGGGAGACATGAGGGGGAATTCGAACTTTCCTTTTGAAGCGGCATGGCGCACAGACAATGATGGGGAAAAGTGCGGTGATTCAGCAGCGTATATCGCGGAACTCCAGCGGCAACTGCGTGTTGTGATGAGTGAGGTAGCCGGTCTGCGCAGTGAATTAGCCGCTGAGCGCGATTCCCGCTCTTCTACACTGACAGCTCTGGGTCGCCGCTGGAAGGAGGAGGTGCTAGTTGAGGTGCGCACATCTGAACATCAATCACGTCGGGCGATAGATGAGCTCTCTGTCGCCATTCAACAGCAGCGGAAAGATGAGGAAACAGCACGATCTTTGCTACAGCATCGTGTGGAGGATTTGCTTCGTGACAGTAAAGTGCGAGACCGCACCCAATTTGACATGCAGGAACAACTGCGAGAGCAGGTAGATGCGATGCGCGAACGACTGGAGTCAGCGGTGTCTGAGTGCGCCTTGCTTCGTGTGGAGTGTGTACAACACCAAGAACGTGAGAATAGCGCCATTGCCCAGCGGCTTGATGCGGAACTTATGCGGTACATCGATATGCGAGCGGAGGAGCAACGGGAACGACAGCAGCTGAAGCAGCAGTTAAAGTCTGATGTGGAAGCGTTTGGCACGCACGTGCAGGAACTTGTTGACAAAACATGGAAGTCTCACCTTGCCACAACGCGTCGAGAGCTACAGGCGCCGATAGACACATTAGTTAAACAGATGGCACAGCATACTGAGGGCATGACTGATTTGAGCGCCAAAGTGCATGACTGCACAACAACGTGCCGAGCAGAGCTACGGCTTCAAACGACAACACTTCAGGAACGTGTTTCAGCTGCTGAGGCGAGTGCGGCGGTAATGTTGTCTCGTATAGACAGGGCAGAGCGCAAGGCTGACGGCGCACAAGAGGCCGCAAGCCGCGCTGATGCGACCATTGCAGTGGTGCGCGATGTGGCGGAGAGGGCGGTAGTTGTTTCGCAGCGCGCGATGGCAACTGCGCAACGTGCAGAGGACGCCATCGAGGATCGTGATGCGCGGGTGGCTCAACTGGAATCTCATCTGGCTGCCGTTTCGACGGCCGAAAAACTGAGGGCGGACTTGGAGGGTGTACGCCGCACCGCGCAGAGAGCAGAGAGTGGCGTTGACGCCTTACGGCACGTTTACGAACGCGACGTCCAGGAACAACAAAACGAAAAGCGGCAACTCGATGCCCTGATGGATAGAGTAAGTGTTTATGAGAAACAGCAGCAGCACCTACGAACGTCACTGGAAAGCATCACAGATAATCGCATACCGCAGCTGCAACACCGGATCGTTGTGTTGGAGGAAGCCCGTGAGACATTGGCTGCTGAGGCCAGTCGCGGGGAGAATGCCATAATGCAAAACCAGCAACACGCACTGAACATTGAGGGTACTGTGCGCTCCCTTAATGAGCGGCTTGAGCAACTTCGCCGTGACATGAACGTCAGCTCGCAAGCGTTGTCCACGAGGGTGGAAGCCGCGAACGACGCAGCACTGAGGTGCGAAACGAGCAGTTCGACATCTCGAGGCGAAGTGGAGCGCATGGAGCGTCGTGTGGCACAGCTTGAAGTGCAGTCAACCCGGCTGGTCGCGGATCTCACCAATCTGCGCAGCACCGCTGACGACAATGCAAAGGACACCCAAACGCTGTCCGCGCAGCTTCAGCAACATCAACGTTTGTGGCAAGAACAGAGGGAATCGCGCCGTGAGCTGGAAGCGACGGCAATTGCAACAAATGAAGCCGAGATAGCAGCAGAACAAATGGCAGGCCGGCTGGAAGTAAAGTTTAACCAACATATGCGGCGCGTGGAGACGAATATGGCGGAGCGTACAGATAAATTGGAAGCGCGTGCAAATGAGGCAAGCTCCCGGTTAGATCGGCTGGAAGACAAAGGGCAGTCCACAAGCTCGCTGGTAACCCAAGTTGGAGAGACGGTCCAACAGCAACAGCAACAGTTCGCCCGCGACCTTCAGGCGTGTAGAGCGAAGATTGATGCCCTAAATGGTACCCTGACGGAAATTGACGAGGCATCTGAGCGGCGTTTCAAGGACTGTGTGCTGCAACAGGATCTGAATGCAATTCGCAGGGCTGTGAGAACACTCGAAACAGAACTTCACACCATTGGGGCTGATGTCACGCAGCACAAACAGTGGGCAGGGTCTCAGGAGGACTGTAGCTTGAGGATCAAACGCCTGGAAGACGAACACCGACGCCAGCAAAATTTACTAGGGGAAATGAGGGAGACCCTAAGGGAGGTGCACGATGAGCTCAAGGAGACACAACATTTTACCACAACACTTTCGCAGTCGGTGTGCACGAAGGAGGTGAGAGCAACTGAGAAGGGAGATGGGTGGCCTTCTCAAGTTCCGCGTGTTGAAAAAGCGCTTTTTGACTCGCACCGTATGACCTCTTCCAGTGAAGGACAAGGAAACGTAGCGTCAACACCGGTAATAAAGAGGAGCACCGCAGGAGAGTCGCTGGTCGCTGGTTTAGCTCCGAACGTGTTGGCGGGCACTTCAATGCGGAGGGTGGAGTCTGATCCATCGCAGCTTGCAGATTCACCCGAGCCTCAAAAGCCCCCACGACTATCTCAGTCCTCAGATAGCAGCCTGATCTCCCAAGGAAAAAGGCTCTTGAGTCCGGCTCTACCAACAAAAGTTGAATCAACAGCCAAAGAGGGAAACTTGGCTCAAACTGGTTCTACAGTTCAGGGCAGTATTGACGACAAGAAACCACCGTCTGCATCGAATACCAAGTCAATTATTGACCGCCCAACCCAATCAGCAGTAGCAAGGAAGGTTGAGGGTTCGTCTTCAGATTCAACAGTTAACACATTGGAGATGTCCGTTCCTATTGAAAAACGGGGTCCCATTATGTTTGCACCACGGGAGTCGTCTTCGAGTGCCTCCTCGGCTGAGGCACGCCAGCCGCAGCAGAAGCAACACCGAACCCAAGAGCGAAGGGGCGATGAGCTGGTCAGGGCGAACGTTGACGCCACTGCGTTGCCTGTCTCACTCAAACCTAGTGGAAGCAATAGCAGTAGCGATTCCATTACGCGAATGAAACCCTCTGTGGAAAAAACTCTAACGCCACCATCGTCATCGAAGGACACAGCCGTGATGGGGCCGATTCTCACAGTTTCCAAGGCGGATTCAACGAGGGAGGAAGAGGAAAAAGGAGACTCTGAAGCGCCGAAGACAAAGGTAACGGTCAGCCAGTACGACGACTGGGACGACGATTCAGAGGATCATCCCACTGCACCGATGTCAGAGCCGACACGGACGGAAGCTCCAAAGGTTGATGAGAAGGAAGAGGAAACGAAGGAGGTGAAAACGGCCGAGGGTAAAAAAGCAGAAGGTGATGGCCTAAAGAGCGATTTGAGTGTTGTCACTACAGGGAGGGCATCTAATGTGCCCCCTGAAACTGGCACCGATGAGGGACTGGGGAGCATAGTTGGAAGCCACATCGGAAGGAGAGGAACATTTCAACCGATTGAAGATCCTGGTGAGGATATCAGTTTCACTGTACCGCGGCATGGTGTATCGACTGCCAGCAGTGACTCCTCCACAAAATCTAAAGAAGCTCAAAAACAGAAGCCACCTGCAGTAAAGCAGTTTACTAGTTTCGATGATTCGTCGTCGGAGGAGGAGGGTGCATGAGGCAACGCTTCTACCATCATTCAGTGGACCGAGTTCTGCTACTCATTATCTATTTTTCGTTTGTTTTCTTTGTTTCAGTTATTCCCCCTCATCCTTAAACACCGGTTGTTTTATTTAAAAGAGCCCTTCGAAGAATCGTCATGTTGAATAGAGCTGAAATAGATGCAAAGAATTTCCCATAATCAAAAAGTGTGAATGTGTATATGATTCTACGTTTGCTTATAGATACATATTATTTTAGAATTGGATGGAAGTGAGAGAAGGGGAGGGGGAAAAATTGAGTGGGCAAAGGCTTACAGGTCTCTAATAACAGTACGCGAGAACACCGTATGTACCAAATTATCCTCCCTCCTCCCAGTCAGTATTCCTTTTTGCCGTTGTGCGGCGTGCAACGCCACTTGTGGGTTCTGCGTTCTTTGCGGGGCGCAATGTTGCTTTCGAAGATTCCTAAACGAGGTACCGCAAGTTCCCGTAGTTTGCCGATACGTGCCGCTGCTGACAATCCAATGACCGTGTTTTCTCTCTAGTTAACATTTCTGTCGGTTATCTCACTTTTGTTCATCCTCAAGTTTTTTTTTAATTTCCCAAGGGCAAAAGAGTAGAAAAGGCAATCGAAGAGGCTGTGGGCAGTGGACCGCTGCTGCAAACGTTCTGCAGGGGAGCGGCACGAGGGAAAGTAGCCAAAGGCGTTGCTTCTTTAGTTGACTCTGCAAACCATGCACTTTATTGGCATTGTTGGCTGCTTTTTACTTCTTTATTCGCCACTGTGTTTATTAACAGCAGTTTCCCTAAGGGCATATCCTCAGCTCCTCATTATTGCCCTCTTTGGCGCCGTTTCTGCTTACGTTTCACTTTTACTTACTGGAATACTTTACACGATCGTGCAGAACGTGCGAACGGAAGACCACACGAATGCAATCTCGTATGTTGTCGTTCTGATCCAAGTTTGTACCAGCATACTATTTCGGGTCATGCTTTTCGTATTTCTTTACCGATTGGAACGATTTGCCCGCGGCTATGGCCAATTAATCGCTAAGAGTTCCTCGCGGTTTGCCCTAACTTCAGCTGCAGTAGGTTGTGGCATGGGGATGGTTTCATCCCTACGCGGTGCTGGTACGCTGTTGGATGCTACACGGCGTCTTGAATTTTACACCGATGGTACAACGCTGTACGACTTCAACATCTGCCCTCAAATGCCGCTTTTACAGCACGCTGTTTTGCAGGCATTTCTCCTATTGCTTTGTCACATTGCATGGGCTGTGATGACGGGACAAGGAGTGGTTGCCCTTTTGGTGCGGCGGGATAAGAGGAGGACGTTGTTCGATCCCCTTTCTGACACCCTTTTGGGCACTGATGATTATAGTGGTGACTACCCAAATAGGGCTGCAGATGTACTGGTGACAAATTATAACCCCGATGTTGTGGACAACCCACAACCGGCGGGAAATGCCGTTATCGAAGGAGAAAGTCCTGCTGCCGCTGGTGGAGAGGGGCTTACGAGTAGCGGCACTGCTCCAGCCGTTGTCTCTGAGCAGGAACCGTGGGGTTACCAACTTAACCAACCCCAGCGAGAGGAGGAGGAAGGGACGAATCTACTCACTACTTCTAGCGATAAAGGGCCAAAGACCCAAGAAGTGGGAGATGAAGAGAGAATATCAGAGCAAGACACGGGCGTGGATACCCAGGATGATGGGGACGGACCTTCGGCACAGCAAAGCACACAACTTTTATCCAAGTCACTCCAGGAACCTACCGTACTGCACCGGGCTCCTACCGTCGCCGTTGCTTCATTGGTTTCTGCGGCCGCGTTACAACTCTCATTTTCACTGTTCTCACTTCTCAGCACGGGGGCATACAACTACAAAACAATGGAAGAGGTGCCTTTTCGTGGCTGCATGGTTACACTCCCTGCCCAAGCGGCAATCACCGCTGCTTCCCTGAATGCCATGTTTGGTCTGCTGAGGGCGGAAGGGTTTGGCAACAACGCAGCGGGATTGGAGAATTGACGCTGGTGCCATCGACGTGCACTGTATGTTGTTTAATCTTGAAGGGTTTGATCGGTTAAACACCTTCACTGTGGTGTCGCATAGGGTCTAAACCACAACATTGGGATCTGTAATGTGGTATTATTTCTTTGTGCGTACCGTTCCGCGCTGGCATTGACGGGTTGCAGTAGCTGTTAATCTTTTTCACCTCTTTCCTGGTTTACTTCCGGGAAAGGAGCTGCTAGTTGCAAGTTTGAGTGCACGAACTTCACGAAGCTGCTCATCACCTTTCCCCCCTCGAAACGTGATCTTCTGTTATTTTGAAAATGACTGCGTAATAGTGCTCCTTCTTCCATCTTCTTGCCTTTCTTTTTTTCCTAATTGCTTTGGTTTTCGTTTACATGAGCACGTCACATTGAGAGAGTGCGTGTGGGCTGCGTTACTGTACTGATAGGAATTATTTCACACCGAACATAAAAGATGTCTCGTATTGCGTCCGTTGATGTGCCCACAGCATTGTACAGTGAAGAACTGAGTGCTCGCAAGCCGCCCCCTGAAGAGCCAAAGAGGGTCAGCACAAAGCAATCCCAGACGGCGTCTGAAGCAGCGAGTGACTCCAAATCTCATATCCTCATGGCCTTAAGTTTTTGCAGCAGGGCTCCTCCTTCATCCCGGGCATCAATTTGCAGTGTTCGTACGTCCGTGCGGTCATCGAGAATCCCCGCATTCTCACACGTTGACTTCAGTACTTTCAAGAGGCCTCATTCACAGCCCCGAACCCTAAGCGGAAAGCGTGTTGTTATTATGAAACATAGCGACACTAATAATAAAAAAGGCCAAAAATTCGTAAAACCAGATATTGCAATGGCGCGTCCCATCACTCATGCGGGTGTGCAGCGGGATCGAAATGGAACAAAGCACGGAGAGCGCTCAGTTAACGGCACTTGTGTCTGGTTGCCGAAGGAGACGTGCTTAACATTTCTGGACTTCTCGGAGAAGCGGTTACGAACATTACCATGTCCGCATGGTCCGGGCAAACATTCTTGTCACGGCAGTGGTATTGTTTCTCTGGCAAAGGGGCGGGTCAACCCGATGGAATGCGTGCAGGTTTTGCAACTGTCCCGCAACAAAATTTCACTCCTCACAAGGCCCACGCCAGTTGCAAGAGGAGGGGAAGAGGGCGTAAAAGCAAATGGAGCTGCTGGTGTTGTGGGAAAACCATTACGCCTCACTGCGTTTAGACGTGTCGTGCTTTTGGATGTGAGCTACAATGAGTTGGTGGGCCTCGAGGGAGTGGAATGTATGGTATCATTGCGTGAACTGCAAGCATCTCATAACAGGATCACAAATCTTCATCCGCTTTTTGCACCCCACTCACTCCTGGGGTCTCCCCATGCGTTACAGGTACTTGACGTAAGCTTTAATGCAATTACCACGATATTGCCCAGGCAGAACGTCGGTAGCGACTGTGACTCGGTTGAGGAGCCGCAGCCTCAACTCCTCGGATTGCGCAGTCTCGATCTCTCTTGTAACTTCCTTACGGAGCTCAACAGTGTTTCCTCACTGTTCCCCAATTTACAGAAGTTGCGTGTCCTATACAACAGAATCACCGAGGTACCGCCGCTTCCTAAAAGTCTGCATTACGTGTCTCTTCAAAAGAACTTTCTCTCGAAGCCTGAGGTTCGCCGTGGAATGGAGCTACGGGGGGAATTACCGCACCTGACGTTAATGAACCTGAGCGAGCAGCGTGTGCCGGGAGCGGAAAAGGAAACCAGTCAGTTCAGTGAGATTGGTGACAGTGGTGGAACAAGCCAGTTATGCCCTACCGAGATCAAAAAGGGGGCGGTACAAAAAGTGGAAAATGAAAGGGAAGCAGCGAAGGAGGAAAAGGAAATGAAGAAGAAGGGACGAGAAAGGGAGGGGGAAGGAAAAGAAAATGGAAAGGCGAAGATGGAGAAAGAGGAAACCAAACGACCGAGCATCGCGAGCAGTAGCCGTGGAGTGTCACACGGTTTATGCAAGGGTTGCAGCAATAGTAAAGTTAAGGATAATAAAAATAAACGCGATGGAACTGCTACCAGCATGGCTGCCGGTAAAAGTGATGGAAAGGAACGTAGCAAACGTGCTGCCGCATCTGGTGAGGGGCGCCAAAAATTGAAGGCACAAACCGAAAGTGAGGGATGCCACGTGGATGCAATTGACGAGGATATTATTGCTCGCATGCGGTTCCGCACACAACGCAAGGAATTGGACGTATCTAAGGCACTCAACAGAGATTTAGATTACAAGAGGGTAACGGCCGCACGGGGCGTCGATAACTACAAGTTAGTGACTGGGACCGGAGCGATGGATGTGTCTAAGGGCAGCGGAGTGACTCAATTAACCATTGCTTCATTGGCCTCGTTAAAGGTGTTGGAGGCCAAGTTGTACCGCCAAAAAGAGGAAACAGACGAAGTTGGTGAAGGTGAAGGTGACGGTGATGTTATCTCGGGTGACGTCGTCGGTAAGCGGTCGGCCAAATGGTTGACTCCACGCGTGAATGGAGCCTTTGGTTGGAATTGGCTCGCATCAGAGCTGCAGCCACCATTGCGTTGGGGTGAAGCACAACGAAGTGCGTCAGAAGCTCAACATGACAACTACCTCTGTTTTGTACCAGGTCGGACGGTTGACGGAGAGGCCATTACGGCATACAAAACCATAGACTAAACCAGTGAATAGTCAGATCGCTGCTGATGTGTGGTTGATTATTTTCTCCCTGTGGTTATTCTCTCGTCGTCATGCTTGTCGGGGTGCGCTGGCCTCACCTAGTTTTTTTGTCTCATTTTTTTCCAATATTAGGCACATCAATTAAACAACATTTGTTCTCCATATACTCATCTTTATATAATATGCACATACATGTGTGTTGTGCGTGTATCAAATATATAAACTCAATTGTTTGTACGCCCTCGTCCATCTTTTCGTCTTGGTGTGTATGTGTACGTGTACTTGCGTGTTTGTGTTCATATGTATGTGTGTGTCTAGCAGTAAAGAGGGCGGCAAGAGGAAGAAGGGAGGGAGAAAGCTGCACCATAGTTGTTGAAAATGCGGAGAAAAATAGTATCGATAAAAAGGGGGAGGGTGCAACGAGAAAAAGAAGAGGAACAAATGAAACAAGGGATAATAAAAGCTGAATCGAATAAATGAGGTAATGATAACAACAATAACTCACCAAACGCAAAGATGAAGAAACTGAAAGCAGTTCAGAGAGATGCTCAAACTGAGTAAACGAACGATAGCAATAATGGCAGCGGTGACGAGAGACGTCTAAAAGTTGTAAGGTATTTATGGGCGTGTGGCATTGTGTGGAGAAGTGACATGCGGAAATTAATGGTGGGAAGCACATAAGGGGTATTCTTCTGCTGCTGCTTTTGCTTGTTTGCTGTACGTCTTTGCGTTTCATCACCTCGTAACCCCGAAAACCAAC
>NW_027124681.1:282-22960 GCF_001457755.1 Trypanosoma equiperdum | reverse complement strand
C
Source organism: Trypanosoma equiperdum (assembly GCF_001457755.1). Taxonomy (NCBI): domain Eukaryota; phylum Euglenozoa; class Kinetoplastea; order Trypanosomatida; family Trypanosomatidae; genus Trypanosoma; species Trypanosoma equiperdum. Next base: position 22,959 of record NW_027124681.1, on the reverse strand, counting down.
CCCCCCCCCAATTCGTGTGAGTCCATGTGTTCGCTTCGCAAGCTTTATTTCGCGGCTAACTTATTTATGTGCTTTTTTCTTTTTGATTCCAGCTACGTTTCATGTTTGATGATTTCTCACATCCGGTGTAAGCCTTTGGGATCTCAGGTTTCTCCCCCTCCCTTAACCACATGCCTGCGTGCAGGAGTGTACGTGCTTGCATGTGAGTCGTCCATTACTGTCTTAGACGTTTTAGCGAGTGTCGGTGCCGGTGGGTGGATTAAGTGCCTGAACAAAAAGTCACTATTGGAATTGTCAGTTGCATCTCTTCGTCATTTCAAGCGAAACGAAGGAGATGATCCACACGGTGTTTATACTGCTTTACGTCTAATATCCCCTCTTTTTTTTCTCTCTTCTGTTGCTCTTTCTTTTCTTTTCTTACCTTTTCTTTTGAGGTCGTGTATTCGTGGTGCATTGCAGTGTGCCTTGTGCTTTTTCCCTTCCTTCCTTCCTTCCTTCGTTATTTATATTTCTATTTTTGCTTCCTTGCTTTGGCTCCTTTTTGCGCTCCGTCGCTCGACAAGAAGTTTGGCAGCAGTTACACCAGTAACGTCCGCATCTGTATACACGTGCGCGCCAACGAGTGAATGAACGAAATGGAGGGAGGGAGGGAGGGAATTGGGACTTGTGTATGCTTGGTCTTGTCCTTCTGATTTTTTTCTTATCGGTTGAGAAAAATTAAATTGAGGAAGTCCTTCATTATTGTTATACCAACACACACGTTGTCTCTTTATCCTTATGTTTCGCAACCCGAATAAAGTAATGTGACGTGAAGTTGAGTATTATTTGCGTCTGACATTTGATATTTTATTTTTCCTTTTCCAAGATTCTCTGTTCCTTTGTGCCCTCTTCACGAACTGTATCATCCTAATTGTTCTTTGCTTTTTTTCTTCTTACTCTCAGTAAACATAATTGATTATTTCAAAAGGAAGACAAAGGTGTGATATCCCCACGTGTGCACCTCTGTGTCTGTGTGTGTGTGTGTGTACGTTTTTTTCTTTTTTGTCTTTGTGTTTGTGTGTCCTTGAAGTCATAGGAGGAAAAGGGGGTACAAATTAGTTTCGTCAAAAGGTGCTTGGCATGTGGCTCTTTCTCGGGGCGGTGCTTTTAGTGCTTAGTCATTGTTTTGCCTCGTACATTCTTCCTATTGCTGATTGCGATGAAACATTCAATTTCTTGGAGCCGATGCACTTCTTGATGTACGGCAGTGGCCTTCAAACGTGGGAGAACTGTCCTCGCTTTGCGCTGCGGTCGTGGTTTTTTTCATGGCTCTACGTCGGTCCTATAACGATAATTAGCAAGGCTGTTAGCATATACAACCCCTCAGGGCTGCGTAACATAGATGTGTACTTTCTCCTTCGAGCATTTAGCGGTGTTGTCACGGCGCTAAGCGAGATTTTTTTCGTTGGTGGCGTTAGGAAGGTGTTTGGTAAACGAGTTGCAGCGGCAGCACTCACACTTCTTTTGTTTAATTACCCCATCACACATGCAGCAGTGAGTATCCTGCCCACAAGTTACGCCATGATAAATTACTTTGTTGCGGTGGGTTGCTGGCTACGAACGGACGGCAGTCTTGTGAAATGTATCACCCGTGTCGAAGGGAAGGTTCCATCAAGAATGAAAAGGTCGGTGATGGGTGGCTCGCAGTTCCAGGCCATAAATTTCGCTATTTTCGGCACCGTATTCTCCGTCGTCTCATCCACAGTGATTGGTTGGCCTTTCGCCGCCTTGCTGGCGGTGCCGATGGCATTGGATATGCTCGTGAGGTTTCCCCTCGCCTCTACCGTTTCGCTATTACTTTCACTCGCAGTTGTTGTGCCACTTTCCGTGTATTTTGACACACTATATTACAATGGTTGCCATGGTGGCAATGGCAAAATCACGTGGAGCGCTTTGAATCTCGTGCGGTACAACATGTTTATGGGAGGTGAGGGACGTGGTCCCGAGCTCTACGGTGTCGAACCGTGGTACTTCTTTTTTAAGAATTTACTCTTGAACGCGCATCTGATGTTTGTTGCTTGCCTTCTATCTCCCTTTGTCGTATTGCTTAAGCCCTCGACGACATCATGGGTGAGTAATGCGACAACGAATTCTGATGAGATTGATGCTGGAGAGACGACTGGGGAAAAGGGGCGGAAAACACAGAAGTCGCCGACCACCAAGCCAGATACTAGGCCAGTCGAACCTACGGTTTCGCGTGGACGAGGATTGCTTTACATTTCACCCTTCTTTTTGTGGTTTGCCTTTTGGCTGAAGGTGTCACACAAAGAAGAGCGGTTTATGTCCCCCGCTTTTCCATTTCTCGCACTGGCCGCTGCGTTGTCATTTACACACCTTACGTTTGCAGGAACCGCGAGATCTGTGAACAGCGAGAACGGAGCGGTGCTACATAGCGCGAGTACGAGAGCTGAACCCAGTGGCCGCCGCAAACAACTCCCTGGCTGTTGGCTCCAACGCATGCGCCACACCTTCTTTCTCACTACGGGCTGCATTGTGTTGTCTTTTATTGTAACGGTTTCCCTATCACGCACAGCGGCCATCCACAAATTCTACGTGGGACCACAGCAGAAGCTCTATGACAATTACGCTACGGTACGAGAGCTGGCCAGGCGAAAGGCAAGTGATGCCCCACAGAAGGGCGAGAAAACTCTTTATACACTTTGCGTAGGCCGTGAGTGGTACCGCTTTCCCTCATCATTTTTTCTCGATCCACTTCATGCTCGGATTGCCTTTATACGGAGTCTGGGTGTGGACTGTGCCATGCCGCTTCCCTTTGCGTCAGGTGATGGCAACGCGACATGTCAATGTGGTGCTGAAGGTGTGAATGATCTTAATAAGGCAATACCCGAGCAATTTGTGCAAGATGTTGCAAAGGATTGTGACGCTGTATTCGACACCGTCAGCCCTAACGAAGACGACCAGGAAAGTGCTGATTTTCCGCGTGACGTCTTCAAATATGAAATTGGGGAGGGTCAAACACACTGGTTACTAGATGCTGAGAGAACCCCCATGTGGTGCCGTGTACTTTATTATCCCCTGGGAGTTAGTGAGCGTTGTGTGTCACGACGCCGGGTTGTGCTGCTGAGCAAACAAAACCCAAAGTAATTTTACCGTTGACAACATAAACACGTGAAAAGAGTAATAATCGTTGGGGTTGTAAACCATTACTGAATTACTTGCGGGTACCGGAGGTTTCGGATATAGCATGAAGTTAGGATTCAGGAGAATGCAACACCATAAGGTAAAACCCTCTGTCACTCTTACTACTATTTTTTGTTATTGGTGAGGGGTGTGTACCGAAGCGTGCAAGCACTTGTTTGCGTATTATTCTGCCTCCCTCCCCGTCATTTTCCTTGGCTCATATTAACGCTGAGCATGTTCATAAACGAATAACGGAGATGCGTGTACGTAATTTTCCTTGGACCATGCGCTCATGCTTAACTTCTTCTTTTACTTCGACTGCACAAGTGACCCATTAATGGGGCGGAGGTCCGATCTTCGCAGTGTTGCCGTCGTTGCGATTCAGCGATGGCAAGGTCGTCGCCTCGAGATTTCGCAGGCAATGAGACTCCTCGGTGCTCTTCATATAATGAAAAAAGAGCAAGATGGGAGTGATGCAGTCCAACCTCTACATGGAGCTTTAGCTGGCAATGCCGGCAGCGGTGGTGAGGACGTTATGGCATTACAAGGAGTTGAAATGCTTATGGATATAGCTACAGAATACGCAAGGCGGCTACATCGTGACAACTACGAAAAACGGAGATTGGGCAGTAAAGCAGCAAATATAGAGCAGCGAGTAGAACTACCACTTAGCTTCCAGCGGCAGATATTATTACCTGATGCCGTGGTGGCTGGTATTGTGGACCAAGTCGTCAGCTCCTTCTCCGGTTCCGGCGATAACAAAAGTTCTTTAGGGGGGCCATCGTCTGTGGCTACCCGTATGGTGAATTGCTGGGGCACAGCAGGCAATATATTGCTTGCGCAACTGGTTGGAAAGCGCGTCGTGAGTGCTGACTCTCACAGACGCCTACTGCACTTTCTCAAGTGTGCAATCAAACTCACCAAAATAACCGTAAAGTGTTCCGTTTCTCCGAGGGCCACCGCGGTTTCGCCCATGGTTCAAGACGATGAATTGGAGGTGCATGACGTGCCACCACTTCCCAAGCCGCCTGTAGTGCCTGAAAGACGACCCCTAAAAGCAGCATCAGGTGAAGTTACGGATGCCGGTGATGGTGATGGAGAAGGTGAAGCGCTTGCCGAAAAGGTAGAGAACATAGATGTGAACGCTGCCGCTGATGTTAGCGATAGGAATGGTGACAGCGCCGCTGACAGTAGCGATAGTAGCACTAGTGGTAGCAGCGATAGTGAGGGAGGCGGGAGCAGTGACGATGACTACAGCGACGATAAATACTACAGGGACAGGAAAAAGCGTGAGGAAGCGCGCATGGCTCGTATCGCAACGAAGCTCAATATGGATGATGCTGCGGTGCGTGCAGCGAAGACGAGTAGGGATGCTGTGGCTGCGGGAACAGCCGCTGCGTCAAAACAGCGTGAAAAAGAGGCAGCAGAAGAGCATAAATCGTACATACAAATGTTCGGTGACGTGGGGCAAGTATTGTTTCCCGCACTCACGAACATGAAGCGAAGTGTTGCATCGAAGAATGGGGCAAATAACGCCACTTCCGTGGACGGTTTTACAACGAACCCTGGGGAGCCCCTGTGTTGCGTCGTGTGTGAATTGTACGGCGAAGTGGAGGAATTGTTGGTGTGCAGGTGTGGGAATAAAATGCATCGTGATTGTGGGAGTTCCACCGTCGACGGGACCCTATATTGCTCGAAGTACTGCCACGCCGTGGCGTCGGCAGAAACAATCACCCCCGCTTAGTTGACTGTATGAGAGCGAAAAGGGGCACGCCGTTGCGCGGGTGCTGAAATTACGTTTTGTAGCTTAAACAAGTACTTTTTCTGCTACCGTGTCGTGGTGCGCGTGAGCGTGCCGTGTTGTGGCGATGGCGAGGGTGTTACCGAGTTCGACAAGTTATCATTATAAAGGTCTCGTTGCTTCCTCGTCACCAAAGCTCAGGGCGTGCGTGAAACACACCATGTCACTCCCTTTCTCCGAAAAAGACAGATTTTGTGAATTATGTGAATGTCTTAATAAATAAATACATATGTGTTTGTGCTTTTATGCATACCTGACCTTTTTTTTTTGTCACCCAATTTCTCTATCGAAATCACAACAAAGACGGGAGAGACACCGTTCGTGCTCTCTTGTGTTTTGTAAGAAGTGAATGAGTGATGTTCTCGCTATACTCGATGGAGCTGCTGCGCGAGTCGCGGCCCTACTCATGTCCGAAGGAATCAATGCACTACTTGCCTTTCTCCGTGGAGAGGCCTGGGAGGAGAGCCCTTCAACAGTTTTGAATCGGGCCGATGGAGACGGTGACACTAAAAGTGATTCTCTCCAGATACCCAACACTCTACTTGGTTGCTACGGGTTCCTGCCACTTGCTATAGCAGCAGAGGTTTCTCTCGCACCCTCTACATCCCATCAGGAGCGAGTCGCGCTCGTACAAGACTTTGAGAGACGGGGATTTCGTGTCTTCACCGTAAACTTGATGCCCGACTGTCGGGGCCTTGAAGACAGTTCTCGGGGGGCAAGTGCCTACAATGCCAGTGCCAGCGTGCTACGACTTAATTGTATAGAGGCGGCGCGGAATTGGTGCGATGCCGTTTACGCGGAGGATGGGGAAGAAGGAGAAGGGGGTACAGGTGTCGACTGCAGTAACATTTACCTTTCGGGCGCGAAGCGCCGTAGAGACGATGATGAAAAATCCGGATTAGCGGGGCGAGTCGCGCACACCCACTTCCATAACCCAAGACGTCGAGCACAGGGACAACTGCATGGACGGGGTTGCGGTCTATGCGTTAAATATGCACTGTTTATTGTTCGGTGCTGTGCAAATGCGGGAAATGCACAACGTGCTGCTGTAGGTGGCGGAAACTGTAGTTCTGCAACTGAAAGATCGCGGCGTACAAAAGATCCTCTGACACTGCTTCTGTATGACATTAGTTCGCTATCTGCTCTATGTCGCGTGAGGCAGTCAACTCGACGCACTCGTATTCGCTTCTCTGTACTTCTGCTCCCGGACGATCTCGCTTACGGCGGCGCACTGCTTGAGGAGTCGCTGAGAGGTCCTATGAGTTGTCACTATTGCGTGAAACTGTTCCAAGGATCTGTTGATCGAATGTTGCACCGCCGGCAGGATGTTGATAGGGGTGGTGGTGAGGAAAATGAATGTGTACCATTCCTTGAGCGTCTTAAATTGTGGCTGAGCGCTCCAATGGAATCACGTGGTGTCGAGGCGGATGGTAGTTGCGACGGCAACAGCGTGAACCATGGAAAAAACGAGCAAGAAAACGCCGCGAAATTGCAAGGGTCCAAACCGAGTTTATTTTTTGTTCGGTACGAAAATTTGCCCTTCTGTTGCTTTCTGCGAGAGGCCCTTCGCCGTTTCCCAGTGATACTGCCGCCGTTGTTGCTTCGGCAGTTGCAGTCGCTCTGGGCGTTTCGACACCAACTTTCGGATGTCGTGGTGGGTCTCCATTCACTGCTCTCTCCCTTCGCACTATCCTCCTCGGTGCATGCCACAATGAGTGAGGCTAATGATGTCACAACTTCTCCAGCAAATGTGGTGCAGGGGACATCGAGAGGCTACCATGAGAATATGACACAGCTTTCTAATAGCATCGAGCTTCTGAACATCCTCTTCGCTGCCGCTTGTGAATGGGCAGATGGTCATCTATTGAATGAGGCTGTTGCGTTCGCTGTACTGTACGAAGACCTTGTTTTCGGTAGGCTGACGCGGCTGAAACGTATACCCGGTTTGACCGCGTATGTGGAGCGCTTATCGCCGAAGTCGGTGGGGCCTACCGATTTGTCCAAGGCACTGACCAGCTGCGTTCCGGTGTTCGTGCCTAACGCATTAACAGGCTCTGGGGCGTATATTCGCGACGAACTTTCTCAGGAACAACAGTACGTAATGAGAAGGCCCCTTTCTTTACCACCAATTATGGCCGTACCCGGCGCAAAGGTGTCGCTGGCAACAGAGTTGCTCCGCTCCACCCTTTTGGCCGTGCTCCCACCGCACGACTCGTTGGAGGAAGTGCAGAAGGCTGTAAGAGCCTTTCCGTGTGCCGGCGGTAAATGTGATGAGGGTACTCCAAGTGAGGCTCTGCGGCATGGAGACACGTACTGTGGTGTGGCGTACAATAACTTTTTCAGTCCCCTAATTCCTGACTCGGTGCGAGTATTGCACCTTCTCACCTCCCATGCGATGGCAAGCTCTAACGTTAAGCAGCAATTTGTGCCACTTTCTCTAATACAGCGAATTTGTCAGCTTTCGGATGAATCGCTGATACGATCGTTAGTGGAACTGCAATTGACGGGAATGGCGACCGTTAACATGCGAGAGTTTAAAGCGAGGTCCTCCTTGCTTGCGCTTAGCTGATCAGTTTCGTACAGACTAATTTGAATCCTCACAATGGGAGTTTGTCTTTCTTCGATTTCTCGTTGCCACATATGCGCGGATACCGGTGAGAAGTTGAAAATAATGGATATCACCAGTGAGCTCATTTTTGTTGAGAAGGCCTGCGCAGCGGATGGGACTAATGACTTTGGCTCTTGACTTTATGATTTACTCTCCACTATCGCCTGCGCACCACTGCAATAGTCAGTGACTTACCTACGAGGTTTGCTGAGTGGAAAGGTTAATACGTGGGGGCAAGCAGAAAGAGGAAAGACATCTTTCTGTGTCGTTGTGAATTTTTGGGGTTTGCGTAGTCTTACGTCTGCCCGTGCCTGTCAAGTGGAGAGGTGGAGAATCTAAATGCACGTGTGAAGTAAAAACCGAAACTTCATTGAACGTGCACTTGTTCCTTCCTCAATCCCATCTGCACGCAAACTCCTCCGCTTTCACCTTGGTGAATTCTGTGCATTCTTCCTTCTATCTTTTCCCCGTCAGCGTACGTACATGTGTTGTGGTCTTTCGATTATTCACCCCCTTTTTTCATTTCTCTTGAGCGAGAGTAGGGGAATACACATTAAGACCCTATATATAAGGGCAGTAACAGCAACGGTTACAATTGTTGTTGCTATTATAAAGTAGGGAAGTAACAAAAAACATTGTGAGACGGCCGTAAGGCAAATAAATAGGCACCCATTTATTCTCAAGGGCGTCAAAGTGCTAGTGCAGGACGCGTGAGCCGATACGCTTTTTTTTTTTTAAAGAGTGAGGAATAAAAACTGTACGTGAGTACGTACATTTGCACAGTTTGCTGGAGACGAGGGTGAGGAAAGACTTTTTTTCTTGCGGAAGCCGGAGGGAATACCCGACCGTGTGATGGTTAGTGCGGGCAGTGACTTTCTTTCGCAGCAATACTCCATAGAGGAAGGAGAGGCGGAACGGCGTGCGCAACCATCACTTATTGATATTTTGCTGCAACTTAATTCACCAGCCCTTTTTAGGCAATCTCAGAAAGTTACACTACCATGTCAACGCGATGTCATAAACTTTATTGTTGGCCGCATATCAGATATTGGAATGCGCGTCGAAAGGAGTCGTAATTACGTGGAAAATGTTTCACCGCTAGGGTTAGCTTTGGTGCGCAGCGCCCTGCAGACGGCCTACCATAATTCCCGGATGGATGTCTTCACCCGCTCACGGGAAACCGGAATGAGCAGGGATGAGGTTAGTAGTGAGGGGTCAGGGGAGAACAATTTTGCGACTGCCGATGGGACCATTGCCGGGATCGTTCTTAGTAGCCTTGCTGGGTCAGCTGAACCATCGCTTTTTGCTGGAGCTGTTTCTGGGTTTCTCGCGTTCGGCGTCAACTTCGCGAAGCCACGGCAGGAAACCTTCAGTGGGCGAGGGAGACGAAGAAGAAGAGTAGAGACAGCAACTTCTCCCTTATCACACGACGATGAGACAGACAGTATTGAGTCATCCCTTCCACCACTAGACGTAGCACTTTGGTGTTTGCACAGAGTTGCGGGAGAGATCCTTTCGACTGCCGCAAGGAAAATAAGCGATTTCAAAAAGTCACCGCTTGCGCAACGGAATGGCGTTCCGGTTGCTGCGCAATTTTTCGGATGCCACAAGGATCCATTTGACTGCCGTCACAACAATAATGGGCGATCCGAGCAAATAGTAATCCATTTGCTACTCCAAAGGGCGTACTCAATACTGAAGATGCTCCATATTTTTGCACTTAATGATACGATTCCTGCCGATAGCATTCCTGGGTGTGCAGTTGGCGGCCCAGCCGCGGATGGCAGCGGCTTGTACACAGTGAGTGCGTTTTGTTCCCTCTTAAAGACTTCAATGCACAATGATGTGCCCTCCTTCGTACACTTGATAACAGAATCATTGGGGAACTTGGCCGAGGTGACGAGGCCAGTGGTCGGTGATATTAGTATGGTGGGACGCATTGCCCTCGAAATGATTTCGGAAGAAGTGTGGAGGTTTACCAAATCCACCACGCCACATCTCATCTTCTCCCTTGCATGCTTTAGTGTGTTCCCAGCTCTGCAGCGGTGCTGCACGCCGGTAAATATGACGAGAGATGAGTTGAGTACAGTGGCGAATCTCTTTCGGGGACATATCCCCCGACTTTTCCTAGATTATTACAAAAACTCATCAGGTGGGGCCGACGGTGCGGGTCGAAAACAACTTTCCAGCTGCTGCCCGAGCGGAGAGGTAATGAAACCACTGTATGCGGCACCTGGTGTCAAATTAGCCCCGTCACTCGATGGCCCCAGAAGAAATGCCGACAACTTCGAAATGGCAGACGGATTAGGCAACTTGGCTGCTGCTCGGCGTGGTAAGGAATCGGGAGAGGCGGTCTCTGCGGTTTGTCAACTTTTCTTGGGCCTTAGGAATGCTGGAAATACATGCTTCGTAAATAGCTTTCTTCAGCTTCTTTTCACCGCGAAATATTTTAGCTTGGAATTGGTGCGCGGTGTCCTCCAGGTACTCAGCGAGCGAGGCGCTGCTGATGGGCAAGTTGGCGAAGACGCTGGCGGCAACGCTGACATCAACAGTAATAAAAAAAATAATGTTGATTCAACTAAAGTGACGACGGCGGTTTTCCACAAGCTTTCTCGTGGTGCCGACGAACTAGTTGTTATGGTGGCACTTATTCTAAGCCAAATGCACTGGCATCTACGCAACGGGTATAATAGCTGTGCCATTGATACATACCGTCTGCAGCAATGTTTGCCGCCGCCGTTTAACGACGGTCGCCAGCACGATACCTCCGAATTTGCTATGGCATTGATGGATCGTATCGACAACTTCGTGTTTACAGAAAAAAATGACAACATAGAGGGACAAGATGAGAGCAATGAAGACTGCTCTGATTCGGGCACCAAGTTTGGGAAACGCAAAGACGAGAAGCAGCGGCCCATGCTTGTTTCAAGGTGGTTTGGTGGGAACCTCGTGTCCACCATTAAGTGCAGTGGATGCGGAGCGGCACGCTCACGGCGGGCCCCATTTTGGATTGTTACTGTTCCACTGCGCCGTGATGGTGACGGTGCAGCACATGTAACATCATCTGCGTGTGTCGCTGCTCAGGGGCCAACTGCCAACGATGAGCGGGAGATTTCCAAAAGTACAGAAATAGCACTATCTGCCGATGGTCGTGTGGCCATAACCACATATCACACGGATAACGCTTCCATGAGAGGGGTAGAAAGTAAATCTGATTGTGCGTCGTGCGACGCTGAGGAGAATGAGAATAATGCAGGGGTGCCTTTTCAGCGGTCCTTGCAGCAATTACTCGGCAGGGTTCTGAACTACCGCGAGTCAAGGGAGGTCCTTCAAGGTGAAAATATGATATTCTGTGAATCTTGTTGCAGCAATGAGCAGGCGGAGATGTTCACCGCCATGCACGGAACGGTTAATCATTCGGCAGGGTTAGGTGCACGTTTTGAGAATGAGGAAGATGAACAGTCCCAAGGGGTTGTGGAAGAGAGCGCCGTTGAAGGGATTCCACACTACCTCATTTTGCAGCTGAACCGCTTTCAGTACTCGCACGCTTCGGAGTCACACGAAAAAGTGATGGACGCAGTGGCTATCGAGAAGTGTTTGCATGTTCCAGTTCGAGTGGAAAGGAAATCAAGTCGCTCACCGCTCCATAGTAGTCAAGATGATGGAAATATGGGTAATATGATTACCTCACCTGATCCTAACGCACATCGTGAGGAGCGTGGAGAATGCGATGAGCTTGTTGACATCCAAGTGCAATACAAACTGAGGGGTGTTTTGCTGCATAATGGGCCCGGTGTGTACTCCGGACACTATTTTTCACTTCTTTTTCATCCTTCAGGCGCTGATTCAACTGGGAAGGAATGCCCGGAGGTAAAGGGGGAGAGGGAGAATGACGAAGATGGCTTGTGGGCGTTAGCAAATGACTCGCACATATCGTCGGTACAGTCCAAGGATATTGATGCTGTCCTCAAAGGTTCCAGCGGTGTCGTCGGACCGCATGAGACTCCGTACATCGTTTTGTATGAACGCTGTCGGAAGGCCGTCGGTGAAGAAAGTGGTGATGGACGCGACGATACTTTATTCCCAAACCGCGTAAATGATTTGTTTCATCTTTTGCGTGGATCAGCTAAAACTGCATATTAGTCTACAAATGTTCAGTAAGGGAGTGTCAGGATGAGGAAAAGCCTGCTTCGTGTTTCGATGATGTGGAGATGTGCATTTTTCTTATGTCTTAAGCGGGTGTGGGAGTCAGGCGGATGCTGCAACGAAAGGGGCGCAAAGGGTTGTTTGCGTGTGTGCGTGCACGGGGTTCCTTCCCTTTTATTGTTGTCTGAGTGCCTGGTTATATGCTAAATATCCATTTGAGAAGGTGGATGTGCACATACTAGCTTGTTTGCCATGTTTTTCTTGCAGAAAGTAACACGGAGTAGGGCACGAAATGCTTTCCTCTTTTCCGTAGGTATTTTCCCATCGGTTCCTCGCTTTTTGATATATCATCCCGCTTGTTTTGTCACCATGGAGGCGTGTAAGCGTTGTTGCACCCATGCGGCCGTTTTTGTTTTGTAGTGTTTTGCGGCATTAATCTCTCATCTGGTCTGTTGTTATGTTCATTTCTGATAAACAAGTGCTCATATCACGTGCACTCATTTACAGACACGCCCACAAGGCTACAGATGGGTACACATATCCATTTATTTGCCTACAAGAGGTTATCACCATTTTCCCCCATCACATCTTTGACATATTTGTCTACAATTTGCTAAATTATCCCCCCCTTTTCTCACCTGATTCATTCGGCCGCCGACGTTGGTGTTAGTCCTGATAAATACTTATTCCCTCCGTTTTCTTGTCTTTGTCGTCTTCTTGTGGTGTTTCCCCCTCCTTTCCCCTAATCTTTCTTTTCGCATATATGTTTCCCTTCGATCCCATGGCTTTTCTCTTCTCAACTCGAATCAACAAATACTTGTATAAACGCAATGGAAGCTAGCCGGCCACCACTGTTCTAGTTTCTTTGCGTCGCCACTTTGAAAGGGTCTTTTACCTTCCCTTCTCTTGCCCATCTGCAAAAAGCCGCAACCCACAGGAACTTGCGCAATTGCAGGTTGGTAGCCACATTCTTGTCGTGCTTACTATACAACGTACAATCAACTCGAGCAAATATTGGTGGCGCAGTACAGGTCGGAGGGGACAAGGCTTTATCACCATATTCAAACCACATATATATACATACACTTGCACAACTTTTTCTTTATCACCAACAGCAGGAATAAACCGTTCCGATTGGTATACACATACTCCACGTAAAAGCGCGGGAGTTGGCTGGAGCATGTGCGCGCCTTCTTGTGATTGTTTGAAGGTTGTGACCGATGCTGCTGCCGTTCCTGCAGACGATCTGCTGGGGAAAAGTGCCAGACGTCCTATTGGCAATCAAAACACGCGAGCGTTCTGCCTGCTAATCGCTGGATACATAGATGAGCAGATTCGCATTCCAATTACTAAGAGACAAGGCGTCAGCAACTCCCATTCCATTGGGGCGCCTTCGCAAGGAATGGTGCTGTCACTGAAGGAAGCATTGCGGCAACTAGTGGTGAATGAGTATGGCTCGCGGGGAGACGTTTGCAGGGATGGGCTTAATTTTGCGGTATATGGAGCTTCTGAACGTAAAAGCACATCACACCGTATCATGCGTGCCTGCGAACACCTGTGTGTATTGCCGAAGGGGTGGGATGATGGAAACTATAGTGCAGGAGAGGTACAGGACGTGTTTGATACCACGAGCGCACTGAACGGAGTAATGCTTCTTCTGAGAGAAATTGGTGACCTCCGAAGGACCGCTGCCGTGTACAGGCGGCGGTGCATGAAAATACTCATGGTGCTACGAAAAGGGTCTGTACAGAAGAGTGAGGAGACACAGTCGATCCCTGATGAGGAATGTGCTGAGGATGTTTCGAGGCAAGACGTGTGTGACGGCAACTGTAATGAGGCTCGCATGAGCAAAGTCTTGGTGGAAATGAGGAAACTGATTACCGATGCACTGAAGGATCCATATGCCGCTTCAGGAAAGCTGCGCAGCGCACTAGAGCAGTGCTGTGAGATGATTCAAACATGTAGTTCAGATATGGAAGTCTCTTGCCGGCACCAATCAAAAAAGGTAACCACGAACACAGCTCCTGTTTGCACATCTGATAGCAGTACGTCATTCGGTGAGGAAACGTCAAGCTCTTCAGATAGCACCGTCGATATGTGTACTGCAGCTCACGCTCCGACTATCACCATCACTAGTGGGCACGTTGGCTCCTCGGGTAGGGTGATTTCAACCAATACGCGCAGCAATGTGTACGCCGAATCCGATCCTGATGCCGAGTCACCGGAAAATGTGAGGAAAAAGAAGAAACGGCCCCTCCCGGTGCTCCCCCCGGCCCGGCTTAATCCCCTGTCGCAACCTCCACAACTTTCTTGCAATCCCCTCACTGGAGGTACCCGCCAAGGTAACTTCCTTCCGCCATGCATAGCTACGCATTGGGGAGCAAAACAGCAATACAGTGTTGAACGGAGTCGAAATCGTGTCTCCTGGGAGACTGACGCCGGTGCTCGTGTGATGCCTCGTAATGATTCTGTCAATACCATGGCCGGTGCAGTTTCCAGCGGTGGCACGTCGGAAGGAAAAATACCATTGAGTAACTTGCGTGAAACTGCAGATCAGCTGATTGCAAGGATCGAGCGAGCCCATGCCCAAAAAAGGTGGCAGCGCGGATGTGTTGACGTATCGGAGGCCCATGTGTACTATGAAGAGGCGCACGAGTAGGAAAAGAAATAACTGGCGCAAGTCAAATGGATGAATCGCTGGTGAGGACACACACAAAGAAAGAAATAAAGAGGAAGAGGAAGGTTGGGAAAGACACCAAAGCGGTATAACTGTCGAATTGGATGAACGTCGATTCATGCAATGGAAAGGAAAGTGAGGCGAAAACGTGGCGTAGAGGCAGCTGGACGAAAGATATATTCGGAGGCTGACTCACTTCTTTTTTTATATTTTATCTTCTTCCCTACCCCCGTACTGCAGTTCCCATATTTTTCAATAACAACAACTCCTATTATTATTATTTTTGCGCTTCACACCTCCTTTGTGAAAAAATTCCCCACCGCATAATCCGTTAAGGTCCAGTCTCCACTTGTACGACGTTACAGTGCGGTAGTGGAAGAAAGACCGCGGAAACGTGGAGGGAAAAGTTTGTTTTTTTTTAATGAAAACGAGATATCTCTGCTCGTTAACGTCATTGCTTCCCCCCTCCTACTACTAATATACGCACACAAATATACATATTTATTTATATGCGTGTGGGTATCGGTATTTTTGTATTTATTTGCTACGATCGTCTTTCGCGTTCGTTTATCTGATTTGTATATGTATGTGCATTTCACTGACAGGGTATACATATACATCATATATATCTAAATATATTGTATCTCTGAATTTCACTGTTTTTAATAATTTTGTGAACCTATGTTTTTTTTTACTTTTTTTCTCTAGCCACTGGCAATGATGGGGTGAGCTGTCAACTGTGTAGAGGGGCGCTGTGGCTTCTTTTTCTCACCCGTATATTTTGTTCCATCCGCTAAAATAAACATATATATATATATATATATATATACTTATTTTGTGGTGGATGTATATTTGATATTATATATTTATATTTTGCAGTATTGCGACGTGATGATGGCCATTGGTTATGTGCATAAATTTAAACTGATATTTGCTTCTCTTTTTTTAAAAAAAATGTTCTACCATCTTTACATCCATCCATCCATCTCTGCCTCTACCTCTGTCACTCACATCACCTTACCAAACATTACATATGTTACATACCTGCCCTTCCGCTATCAAAAAAAAAAAAAGGAACAACACAACAAAACGAAGGAGAGGTGGGATTGGTCTGTATTTGACGAGTTATTCGATCATTTGACTATCAGTTGAGTGCGGGGAACTCTTTTATTTTGTGGCGAGAGCAATATATATATATATATATATATCTTGCGGTAGTGAAGATAAATAAGAAATTATTGTGGAAAACAAAAAAAAAAGAAAGAAAGAGGGAAAGATACATAAAGCTCCGTGTGTGTGGAGGGCACAGAAAAAATAACGGGCCGAGTTTTGCTTTGAGGCACCAAACCGACTCTACAGGACAGGAAAGGGAAGAAGAAAAAGAAGCGTACTGAACACGTGATTGTTTCTTCGTACGTAAGGTAGTGAAGAAGGGGTGGATGACTTCACTTTTAGCGCAAACAACAAATGCCGCAGTTGCAGGTGGTACCCCCGCGGCGACGTTGAGTTTGTATGAAGAACATGAGCGGCTGGTGCGAAGCATACAAAACCTTGAACTCAAGACGATGATCTGCAAAACAGAAACGCACCATCTCCAAAAGGAGGAGAGCGCAGCCAAACAGGAAGTGAAACGAATTCAAGCTGTCCCATTGGTACTTGGCACTTTTGTGGAGGCAGTAGAGGCGGGTCGTGGTATTGTAGGTGGTAGTTCGAGCAGCAACTACTATGTACGCATTTTAAGCACCTTGGACAAGGAAAAACTGAAACCTGGCGCAAGTGTGGGGTTGCATAAGGGCAGCAATTCATGCGTCCAGATTCTTCCCAATGAAATAGACTCGGCGGTCCACGTTCTCCGTAAAGAAGATAGGCCAAACGTGACGTACAGTGATGTGGGTGGGCTCGACATGCAAAAACAAGAAATTCGGGAAGCGGTTGAGTTACCTCTTACACATGCCTCACTATACGACCAGATTGGAATCGACCCTCCACGTGGCGTTTTGCTCTACGGCCCACCCGGCACCGGCAAAACAATGCTTGTGAAAGCTGTTGCACATCACACGAATGCGGCCTTCATTAGTGTGGTGGGTTCGGAATTTGTGCAGAAGTACCTTGGCGAGGGTCCGCGTAAGGTGCGTGATGTGTTTCGACTTGCACGAGAAAATGCCCCGGCAATTATTTTTATAGACGAGGTTGACAGCATTGCAACCAAACGTTTTGATGCGCAAACCGGTGCTGATCGTGAGGTTCAACGGGTGTTAATTGAGCTGTTGGCCCAAATGGATGGTTTTGATCAGACAACTAACGTGAAAGTTATCATGGCGACCAATCGCTGGGATACGCTGGACCCCGCAATCCTTCGGCCTGGACGTCTTGATCGCAAGATCGAATTCCCCTACCCCGATCGCCGTCAGAAACGGCTTGTCTTCCAGGTTTGTACATCTCGAATGAACCTTTCACCTGAGGTTGACTTGGAGGAATTTGTCACGCGACCGGAACGGCTTACAGGTGCAGATATTCAGTCCATTTGTCATGAGGCGGGTATGTTGGCGGTGCGGAAGAACAGATATGTTGTCCTACCAAAAGACATTGAAAGTGCCTATCGTACAGTCACTCGCAAGACGGGTGATGAACAATATGATTTTTATTCGTAGTTGGTGTGTATTCTGAAGTGAAGGTAAGAAAAAAAGAGATGGAGAAGGGAAGGACAAGCAATATGTGGTTATTTTATATGCATCCTTGTACGGGCTCTCAAAAATGATACTGGTTCTGGAAGGAACAGGGGAGAGAAGCGAGGAGGAGGGGAAGAAAGTGGAGAAAAAAAAAACAAGGGTGTTGAGAGAGCTTGAGGTGCCAAAATTGAGTGCAGCAAGGAAGGGAAAAAAAGAGGGGTAGTGATGCAATATTGGTGGAGGGTTATCCACGTCTGTGTGTTTGAGAAGTTTCGTGGGCGCCGATGATCTGATTGTTATCATTCTCTTTTTTTTTTTTCGCGGCGATAGTAGAAAAAAAAAGAGGGAAAGAAGAAATTTGCTCCTTTCTCTCCCCCCGCTATCATATGGTTGTAACGGAAATTCACCACACATCCCCTCGTTGATGGTCGAATATGCGCTGGCGGCGTATGTTTTTGCCTCTTCGCTTATTGTTATGGTTGTAGTATTTTTTTTTTTCCCCCTCTCTCCTCAATTGCTTATTTACTAGACCTTTCTTCACCAAAACTCGTTTGGTTACTTTCCACTCTGACGACAACCTTCACAGTTATTTCTCCCATCCCTCCCCTCACACACACCCATCAGGTTCTGAAAAGCATCTGTTTTGAGTTTTTAGTTTTAACATCAGACCCAGTGGAGAGTTAGGGCGCTGGATTCGGTAACCAAGGAACAGAAGAAAGAAAAAAAAGGTTTGCATTCGTTACTCCGTTCCCACTTGAAATCGGTTATCAAAACCACCGTCGCCATCGTTGCCAGTAGCGTCCTCACTGTGAAGCGCTAAATACGGTTCCGTATACAATATTGTCAAACACAATTTGTAGAGTCAGGGCAAAAGGTGGTGGAAAGGCTATACACTGAAGAGGAGGGGGGGGGGTTGTCCGTTTATTCACAACTTCGATAACAATTTTTGAGGTGGACTGCCACCACCGAAAATGGAAGTTGTAGTGAAGAGCATCGGGACTGCCTTTACTGTGGCAGTAATACCTGTATTGAAGGATAACTACTCGTATGTCATTCACGACAAGGCAACAAACACACTGGCTGCCGTCGACGTTTCAGTGGACATCGACCCAGTAATTGATTATGTACGGCGCCTCGGTGGCGTCGACCGCACGACCGATCTTCGTACAATCCTTTCCACTCATAAACACCACGATCATTCGGGTGGAAACATCAGCCTTCAGAAAAAACTGAATGCTATGGGGGCATTCCGTATTATCGGCGGTGCGAACGAACCCATACCAGGTGTCACAGAAAAGGTCCGTGAAGGTGATCACTTCTCTATTGGGGAATTAAAGGTAGATGTGCTGGACGCCCCATGTCACACAAGTGGTCACGTTCTATACAAGGTGTACCACCCGCAAAAGGCGGAGAATGGTATTGCACTCTTCACCGGTGATACAATGTTTGTCGGTGGCATTGGTGCCTTTTTTGAGGGCGACGCCGTACTTATGTGTAGCGCCCTGCGGAAGGTGTACAATCTTAACGGTGCCTGTGAGAGCAGTGCGTGTGATGCGACGGATGTGCAAAAACGAGACAATCATACGTATATATTCCCTGGACACGAGTATACCGTCAATTTTCTTCGTTTCTCGCGTGATGCTCTCCCCGCTTCACATCCCGATGTATCATTTGTTGAGGCGCAATTGCGCCGTTACACAGAGAGTGTTGCAGGCAACGTTCCAACTGTGCCAAGTACACTCGCGGAGGAGAAACGACAGAATCTCTTTCTCCGTACATGCGATGAAGCATTCGTGCGTGTTATGAATAAGGGCGAAACCGCCGTGAAATTGATGGACTTCCTCTATAATACGTGTCCGTAAGGCGCGAACTATGGTGTGGTACCTACGACGTGTCACGCCAAAAAAAAAAAGTGCTGGGACTGGTGTGAACCATTAATGTGCCGTGATCACATGTTGTTGGGTCGAGAGTGTTTGGAGACTTTGCGGCGATGGATTCTATAAGTTTGTTGTGGTACTAGTTGTCCACGCAAGGGAAAATGAATACAATACTACTATTGGAGTTGTTTTTTTCTTTTTCTTTGATTTTCTTTGGGGGCACGGTGCGGTGACCAAGAGAGTGGTTGTTCTTTTCGAGCTATTCTCTGTGGACGGGAACTGAATGAAGAAACTGTGTGTGTGTCTGTGTGTGAGAGAGAGAGAGAGAGAGACGCGTCCTTGGCTGAACTCTGCGAATGACTTTGTGGTTGCGAAATATATTCGCACGTTCCCACAGCCTCTGCTTCGTTTCATTCCTTCATCTCCCTCCAATCACAAACTAAATGTATTTGTCATCGGCATTTTTTCCCACGCACGTCCTCTTTCATTACTCACGCTCTCATCAACATGAACACCGCAATGGGCGAAATAGCAGTAACAATAGCACGGAAGGTCAAAAAGAAAACAAAAGCGGGAAAGCAGGAAAACTAAGTGTGAGGCTACGACTCGGGAAACAGAGCGCAGAGGGGTGCGGTGTGGGTTTGGATATGTCCCGAGCACTTGAAAGGCTCCTACCGACACTTGTCAAGCACCTTGTAGGAGAAGTAGTGGAAAACGATGATTGGGAAGCCGACACAACCACATACGAAGGAGCAGAGGTGAAGGCGGAGGTTGAAGCTGAGGAGAAGTTGTTGACGGCTCAGCGCGAACATGAGAATGATGGTAACGGAGTGTGCAGCACAAAAGCATCGCTTAATGCTACGTCTTTTAGTAATAAGGGCAGTTCTGCTTGCAGCAGCGCCCAGCGGTGGAGGCGCTGTATTGAAATTTGGAGGCATCTACTAGGGTCTGATCAACTCTTTCTTGCCCTTCTTTTTCACAGCGGTTCGCTGTGGGCTAAGGAGTGGTCCCCCGGAAAGCAAGGGGGTGAAATACTAGAGACGCCTGGTCCGACTGCGGGAGCAGGAACAAATTCCTCTTGGGTGGAGGCTGTTTTGTGGTTCCTGCAGTTACATGAAATTCCTGCGGCCACTGATAGTGAGGAAGGTGGTGACGACAATAAGACGAGTTTTGTTCATAGTGATGAGAAGGTTACTGAGAAGGCTGAGTTCGGCAATGTTTGCGGTGCCCCTTCAGCTTTTCACATACGGTCTAAGGAACGCACTCAAGTGCAACGTGCCGCCACTGGTCTATTGGGTGATTGGTTTGCCACAGTTGACAAGTGCGGGAAACGGTTCGCTCGCGCATATTACTTCTCCTGTGCAATTAAGATTGTGGCACTAGTGGGAAACGCGACACTCATTGAGAGCATTCCTCACCTTCACAACCTTGTGCAAATGGATCCGCGGTTTTCCTCGCACCTCAAGGCATTCTGCAGTATACTGTGCTGCCTGCTAGTTGAGGAAGCACAACAGCAGCAGCCGTATCGACTTCGACTTCCCCCACCGTTTTTTCTGTTAAACTTCAACCTGATTGGACGTGGGTCACGCGTGGGCGTTTGGCTTCCGCGGGCTCTTACCGGGTACAGGGGCGCGGGAAAATCCACTCAAGAGGGGGACTTCTACTCATGCGTCGTTTCTTGTTCAGGCGTTGTGCTGCGGATGCCCTCATCACCTCCAACTTCACAGGGTGCTGGAGACATAGTTTTGGTTGTTCGTTTGCTTGATGAAGCACACATGGGGTCAAACGACGTGTTACCCCTTCTTCCTCGGACAAGCAGAAGCTCACAAGACGATGAAAGACTTCAAGAAAAGTGGGTAGGTAGAGCGAGACGGCATGCTGTGCACGGCTCTCTTCATGCGGGAGGAACTTCACCGTTGCGGTGCTGGAGTGCTATGTGCGCTGCGACATGTAGCTTCGTACGCATAGATGTTGCTGAATCGCGGCGCATCGTTGAATTGCTACCACCAACCACAACGGCAGCGGCAAATAATAACAATCGGCGGGCCCCAATACACCAGCAACAGCAACAGCAAGGCCCCACCCTTTTTACCGTGCCATTGCAGCGAGGCTCACGAGCGTCCGTCGGTCGTGATCCCCTGGCAGCAATTACGTTTACCCTGTCCACAACCGCCCGCCGACTCATTGGATGCCGTGGGTTATTCACAAAGCAACAATCTGTCCACGAGAGAAAGTCAAACGGGCACTTATCAAGAGTTGAGAAATCAAATACCAATGCACATTACCCAGTCTCACGCTTTACAACAGATGCCGCAAGTTGTGGGGACACTTTGGGCGCTCCCTGTTCTGCATTCTTCAGCCGAAGTGAGGAAGAACTCGAGTGCCTTATTGAGTGTGCACTGCATCTCCAACTCGAGGCTCTACTACTATGCAGCACTCTCCCACGTGACATATTTCCAGTGGTTGATGCATGGGCAGTCGAAGCAACATCAAATGCAATTGATTTAGCTCTTGCTACACCTTGGCCAGTCGTCCGATGCCTGCGGGCCTCGGGTTTTGCCCTCTGCCTTATGCCCGAGCATCAGCAACATCAATCTTTGCTTGTTGCCATAGGCCTCTTTGCTACGCTTGTCCAACGCCAAAAGGAGAGAAAGAGCGACCGTAGCGCCGCAACTGGTGCCGCGCCTTATGATGGAGCTGCCAACGCCAGCAGCGGCGCGGGGTGGTGGGAGGTTTTCAAAGTTTGTGTCTTGGGAGACACGGTCATCCCGGGACAATTCTGTAGTGGTTTCTGGAAACTTGTCGAACGTGCCGAGAGGTCATTTCGTACCTCTCCTTCGGTACGTTTAGTGAAGAAACAGGGCCAAAGTGTGGATGTAGACAGCAGCGGTGTCGAAGCTTCTGAATCACCTCCTACCCACGGACTTGAAAGAGGCCCGCCTCGGCGCCTCAGTCTGCGGCGAAGCAAACAGCAGCGAGGAGAGAATGTGGGCCAGGGAGATGGAGAAGGCGAGGAAAAGAAGATTTGCAAAGTTGAAACGATGGGAAGTCACAGGGAATTGACACCATTTGCGACGCTACGGTTCGTCACCCCACGCACCGTTGAGGTTTTTGACGACTACCCCCTTACTTCGCGTTCTCACTCCACAGAAAATAGGAGACAGATCACTCTGACGGATATGGCGGTATCACTTTGGTGGGTGTTAGAACAAACGGCGGCAAATATCGCATCAGGGTAGATCTTCATTCATCTAAACAGTATGTGTAATGTTGGATATCGAAAACGGGTGACCATCGAGCCTGTACCGTCGTGAAGGTAACATTTTTTATTTTTTTAATTGCTTCTTATTTCTATCGCCTACTCCCCCTCCCCACCCCCCAGAAACTGCTTTCCTGAGACTGACAGCCCTTCTGTATCACTGTTAACCAACACAAACCTCAATACATCATCTTTTCCATCATGCACCTCAATCTAAGACACACAACACACTTAGCTTACACCGTTCTCTGGAACACACTGGCACGAATTAAAAGTAGGCCCCTCTGAGATGCCCCTTCATCATAGAAAGACAATCTAATTTTACAAAGTATTAAACATAAGGATATACACAATTTTTACGACAACACTTAAAAAAATAGAGAGAGAACCAACGCATCTCTCAAAGTAAAAAGGTAATCACCAAATACAAAAAGTTATACACAATTTATTAGACAACTAA
>NW_027124681.1:0-272 GCF_001457755.1 Trypanosoma equiperdum | reverse complement strand
TAAATAAATAAATATATATATATATATATATGGCCACAAAAAAAAATTCGACATCAACAACGCTACCACGCATAAGCATAACACGAATAGACACCGTCACTCCTGCTGTACACAAAAAAAAGCAGAAAAAATATATATATCCTAAAAATAGAAAAAACATAATATATATATATATATATATATATATATATTAATATGCAATAAAAAGTAATTTTCTTCTCTTCAAATAACAATAAAAAAGGCAGCATCAATAAAAATAAAAATAAACAAAA
>NW_027124051.1:0-20637 GCF_001457755.1 Trypanosoma equiperdum | reverse complement strand
CGTGGTCTTACATCTGCGGGTCGCAAGCACCGTGGGCTACGGCAGAAGGGCCACAAGGCCTCCAAACTCCGCCCATCTCGCCGTGCAGCGTGGCGTCGCAACAACCGTATGGTGTTCCTCCGCAAGCGTTAGTCGTACATGCATTCGCAAAGCAAGTTGTTGGGGATATTCCGTGTCACAATTCCTTGGCTGTTTTCCTTTTTACGACACCGTCCCTTTTTATTTTTACTTTTTTATTTGGTGAGTGGGATGAGAGGTGGGTATGGACATGGGAGAGATGGTGGCGAAACCGACCCTCTTTCTTCGGTACTCGATTCCTGTTGTATCCCTTGCCCCTTCTCACTTCTGTTTCAAACTCTTCACTTTATATTTGGCTTTGGGCAACGTGTTTTGCTTCCTCTAGTGGGCCGTTTCTCCCTGGAGTTGCGGATTCTGTGATTTGGATACTTTCAAACATATATGCTTCCTCCATTTTTTTTTTGCTCCTTCTTCAATTCTTTTCCTTGATTGCTTCTCTGCCGGTACATATATGTATATGTATATACCTGCCTTGAGTGTGGATTATATAACGTTTCGTAGTACTGCATCGTAGTTTCGGTTCACTCTTGTAAGACAGCATTGTGGAAGTGTTGAACTGATGGCGGTTGAATCCGATGTGTTGCCTCCGCTAACGCGCCTCCCTCCTGATGAGGCCCTCAGTTTTATCTGGAAGATAACCCGATCAATTTTAATACTTGTTTTTGTCATTTTCGCAGTGATCCCTGCATTATGTGGCACCGTGTACCCTCCTTTTTCAGCTTTGTGGGATGTCATAGCTGCGATATCTCCATACACGTGGGGTTCCGTGGGAATAGGTATCGGTATTTCCCTTTCCATCGGTGGTGCGGCATGGGGAATATTGACAACTGCTTCGTCTCTTAGCGGAGCGGCAATCCGTGCACCTCAGATACGGAGCAAGAATCTTATATCCATAATTTTTTGTGAAGCTGTTGCCATCTATGGTGTTATCTTATCCATTATTATGATGGGTAAGATGGAAGCAGATGGAAAAGCAGTGGACAGCAGTGGGATCTTCACTTATCGTGCAGCTGCAGCTGGTTTTACGCTTTTTGCAGCTGGTTTGGCAGTTGGTCTTGGGAATATGTGCTGCGGAATTGCTGTTGGTGTTGTCGGGAGCAGTTGCGCCATTGCTGACGCTCATAGCAGCTCACTATTCGTGAAGATACTTGTAATTGAAATTTTTGCTTCAGCACTTGGTATATTCTCCGTTATTGTTGGTATTCTCATGGCCCAAAAGGCGGTGATGGTATAAAGCGTGGAGGGGGAAAAAAAAAGAAAAAGGGAGGGAGCGAAGAAGAGGGAAAGAAAAGGGTTTGATGGGAGGGATAAAAAATTAGAGAAAAGTTCAAAAAGGACAAAATAAAGAGGAAGAGGAACCCCCTCACGGTATTGGAAAATGCCGTCCATACGGGTTTTCCCACCCCCGGTTTTGGATGCCTTTCACAAATAACGTCAGAATACTTGAGTTCTTTTTTATTATATTTTACAACCCCTGCTGTTTATCTTCCTTTCCTAACCCCGTCAATCACCTTTCTTTTTTTTTTCTTCTTCTGTTTTTTAAATCCACAATACACTCTGAATCTTACATTTTCTCCTCTTCTCATTTCCAGGTTCTTTTGCCTTCTGAGCCCTCCGTAGGGCTCCGTTGCAACAGGTACTCGACTACAACATTAAGCCTGCCGCGTTACTACGTTCTACGTAGTATCGGTTGTAATCTCTTCTTTTCTTTTTTCCCCCCTCTCTGTTTAGTTGAAGTTCTTACCTTTTTTTTAAAAATTATTTTTTCTCCCTTCTCCATTTTAATGCTTCCCAAAGGAAGGTTGGTGAGAGAGCTTTGTGTGTGTGTGTGTGTGTGTCTTATGCTGGTGTAGGAATGGCTGCCTCACAGCTTATCGCGACCCGCTTTACAGATTTGCTCGCTGAAGGGAATATTGAAAGTGCCCTCAAGTACATAGCTAATGATGTGGTTTACAACACATGGTTGGGTGTTGTGTACGGAAAGGATAATGTGGAAGTATTTCTGCGCGATAACGTCCGATTTGTTCACCACGGGAGGAATTACAATCGATGGAAACAAGTTCAACACAGTTTGGATGCCTCACTCAAACAGTTCACTGTGAATGATGTTAGCGGCTACGACGAGAGCGCGCTTGACGTTCGCTCGTATTATGATTCAGAGGGATATGACTCGCAGGGATATGCCACATTTGAGCGTGACGGGACAATTGCATCACATGCTAAATTCGCTGTGTTTCATGTAAAGGTGAAGGAGACAGTTGTTTTACGTAACAACAAGGTGGTATTGGTTAATGTGTCGAAGCGAGCATGAAGGTTGTGCGCCCGTTCGTATCTTTTTTCTTTAGCCGTCTCCTTCTACCTTCCTGAGCCGTTTTAAGCGGCATAATTCGCATGTTCTTGTGTGACATATTCGTAAGTGTAAATCTAGTGACTTGGTTTTATTTTACTTCGCTGCTTCTTTCCACTATAACAAAGCTTTATTAATTTCTCTCTTCTTATTTCCTCTTCCTATCCGTTTTGTAAACGCCCTTTACACACATGTAAACGCGCTTCCATTTTTAATTTTTTTTAATTTTTTGAAAAAAATATAAACATACCTGTGTTTATATTGCTGTTTATATTTTATATTTTGATACAGTTAAAGATACAAACGACATTGGCAATGCGAGCAAACCCAATTGAGCGAAGAAAAGAAAGGGAGACTGCGCTCTCCGTGCGACAGAGGGAGTTGGAAGAGTTGCGTCAACGGAAAGCACAGCTGGGGGAGGAATTAGGCATGGAACTCAGTGCGTTAGAAGGTGACAATCTTGCAGCGGCCTTTCCTGTTATTCAATATTGTGGTTCGAGGCCAAAAAAGGATGCAAAAAAGATTCCAGTGGAGAGCCTGGGAAGTGTGATGAACCAATTCGAGATTGCCATCAAGGCAATTTCACAGAATAACCGAGATATTGAACAACAGATTACTGACCTCAATCGCACCATTGGCGTGGAAGCTCAACGCTTTACCAAGTTAAAGCGGCATTCAAAGGAACTTGCAGATGCCACAGGTGTCAGCCTGGACCCCAATGCTGTGCAACACCTCGCTGGTAAATCCCGAGATGGAGAGGACTGCAGTGGTGGTTTAAAGGAACTTGAGGAAACAACTGTGGTGTTGGAGGAACGTAAGGCTCTCGTTGAGAAAGAAATCAGGGCTGCACGCCAGCTTGTAAAAAAGAAGGAGGAGGCTGTTCTTGCAATGAGCAGTGCGCTGGAGTCACGCCAAGAAGAAATTGATCAGTTGAACAGATTGTACAACGATATCCGCGTTGTAGATCGTGATATCAAATGTGAAAAGGAGACACTTCGAGAGATAATCAGTGAGCATGACATTGTGGATACCAAACTTAATGAAGCCATTGAAAGAAATGTATCACGAACTCGTTTACTTATTGAGCAAGGTATTAATGAGATCAAGACAGAAATTGCTGATTCTGTGAGTGTATCGAGGCGTGGACAAGAACGGGTAATGAAGGCTCAAGAGTTCCGCATTGACCAGCTTGAGAAGCGACTTGATTGTATTAATAAGGCTCTGAAAAACAACCACCTCACGCGAGATGTGGAGGCCATTGTTTCTCACAAGTGGGCTGCGGCAGGTGATGCTCTTGTTGCTGCAACACCTGATGAAAGTATGTATGATATTGAGGCAATTATACCACCACAGGAAAGGTGCCATCCTGCTATATATAACCTTCTTCTAACTGAGAAGGAAAGGCTGGCGCGACGCATCAGTTTACTGGGTATCATTGCGAAAGAAAAGAAAGAAGTAATTGACGCTCTTGCGTGTAAAGCCGAAGCATTGGCACGTGAGTGCCAACAAGCCATTCAGGAGCTTGACCACGTGGCCTCTGCTGCTGCATATGAGGAGGAAATGCAGCGTGTTGAGGCTATGGAATACATTCAGAAACAGCGCCTTCACTACAGTGATCTATTCAAGGAAATGTGGAAGCTTAAGACAAAGAATCAGGGTCCACTGTGGAGGGCGTATTAGCAATGAGGAAGAAAAAAACAACAACAAAAGACAACAGTGGCGAAGAAAAGAAGAAAAAAAGAGGGGAAGTAAACAACTTCTGATAGCAGCAATTTGAGCACGTTTTGTAAAAAATGAAAAAAAAAGTGGAGGCTTTGTGGTCCCTTCTTTCTCCTCCTCCTCCTCCTCCCAATTTCATTCCACCGTATTGTTGAAGGGGACAAACGCTTCCGTTCGTGTGTCTTACTACCGTTCTCTTTTAATATCTTCTTCTATGATTTCTACGCATGCGTGCATTTGTTGGTGTGCTTGCGAGTATGAAGATGAAAAAAAAATAAAAGAGGGGAATCTCGTTCCGTCGTTTCTTGCCTGTAATTTGTAATCATCGCTCTTCGGGGCCACCGCTCGCCGATGAAAAGAGGAGGGTAGGAGGTAAATTCCGTAAAAAAAAAAACAGAGCAGCAGCAGTGAACTAACAAAAGTCAAAGAAGAATTTAAAAAAGAAAACACACAAGCGCGCACACACACACAGAGAGAGAGAGAAACTGAAAAAAATTGAATTGAATTGAATTGAATTGAAGGATACGATGTTTAGAAGTGGAGAAGGATTGCGATGCGGTGTAAAAAAAAAAAAATGGATGTTTCTTGTTTTTATCTTCTCTCTGTCCTTTTTTTTTGTTTTTGTAATCCCCTTCCCCACATTCTCTTTGACACCATCCCACTCTTAGCGGGAGTTGCAAAACTATAGCAAATTAATGCTAATCCAACCCACTTTGGCTTATGTCTTTCGTTTTTGTGACCGGTGCTCTATTTTTCCTTTTGTTTGTAAATCTCTTTTTCAACTTTTGCCCAATTGCCGTCATTTTTTTTTCCCTGTTGTGTACGCAACCGTGTGACACAGATTCGTGGTGTTTGGATTTTTCCAAAGATATCACGCAAGGAGAGGGAAGGACGAAGTGAGTCACGCACAAACGTAAAAAGGGTGGAGTAAAAAAAAAAAAGAAGACAAGAGGAATAATAGGAGAAACACACTTAATTGTGGGGTATAAGTCATTCAGCACCCCACAAGGTAACAGTAATTGACAGTTGACAAAAGAAATAATATTAAAAATAGTAACAATAATAAAAGGCTGTAGGTAAAGTACAAAGGTAGAGGGTGGCAGAAGGAATATTGGTGAGGGGGGACGCAGTTTTCGTGAGTGGGTGTATTGCCGTTTTTGCAGTGATACGCGGTGGGAGGTAACTCATCTTTTTTTTTCTTTGTTTGTTTGGTTATTACCGTAACTTCCTTCTGCTTAGTTGAGAAAGTCGTGAGCGCGTACTGCCACGCGGGTGAAGGCGGCCCAAAGGTTACTGGGAATGCATTGTAGGACAGCATCTGATGAAGAGGAGCATCTGAGTCTCCACAATGCCGTTGAGGAGGCGGTGCATTTAACGTGGAACAATAACTATGAGAGGGCAAAGGAGATACTTTCTCGTCACAAGGCGAATCATCCTCGCTTTTCCCTAGAATTTGCGAATGTGTTTCTTGTTCAAACTCTCATGAACTCCACCAATGAAACTAGGGAGGTTTTGCTTGACCAACTCAAGGAGGCAGACGCGCTGGCCTCCCATGCCAAGCATGGTGATTCCATGTTTCGAGTTGGCGAGGTCGCTGGAAACAACGAAAATTTGAGGTTTATCAGCAAGTCCCAGCGACAAAAAAGGAAAAAGGAGTTTGAGCGGCGTCGGAAGGCCGCACAGAAAGCCGGTGAACCTTTCGACGACGCGTGGAAGTTAGAGTGTGATGTTATTTATGCGGAGGCGTTGTTCATGCGGGCTGTTGGACAGTTAATGATGAACGCCTACTTCCGGGGTGGGATTAACCTTCGAAAAGCGTGGGGTTTATATTATAAGTTGATTCAGCAAGTAGAGGCTGATACAGACGATCGGATTCCAGAAGAATTGAAGATGTGCATCAAGTACGGCACCGGTACCTTCTACACGTTTCTTGCCTTTGTTCCGTCTACTGTGATGAAGGTACTCTCAGTCGTTGGTTTCGTGGTGGATAGGGAGTTGGGCGAGCGGTACCTTATGGAGGTATTCGAGAGTGATGGAATTCGATCGCCGTTTGCGGCACTTGTGCTATGCACATTTTACTTGTTTTTGCCAACAGGTCTCGGTAAGGTTGAGGAAACACTCGTGAAGGCGAAGCGCATACTTGACAAGATGAACGAGCGGTACGATGCAAATACTTATTTTTATGGTTACTCCAACTTCTACCACAGAAAAAGGGGTGAGATTGAGCAAGCATTGGAAACGATTGAGAAAGCTGAAGCGAACGCAGAGCGTGTTGGGTTGGTTCCTACTTTGGTCCGTTACCTGCGCGCCGACACGCTTTTCATGGATCTGCGTTTTGAAGAAGCAAAGCAGCGTTACACCAGCGTCATTGAGCATCTCAGTGTAACAAAGCAAAGCTTCGCATACACAGGACAGGTGGTTCTCTCCCTTGCGGCTTGCTGTGTCATGCTCGGTGATGATAATACTGCAGTGTCCTGGTTGAAAAAGGTTGGCTCAATGTACAACCCAAAGTCGAAAAATGACGCCAACTCCCCCAAGTTTGCCTCACGTGTGTTGAATAACAACCAACTTCTGCCCCTCTGCGGGGTTTACATGCTATACATTAACCGTGACCTCGCCCACATGAACGTTAATCAGGCTGAACGCGTCCTGATGGAACTCCAACGCGTTACCACTGGGAAAGATATGAGCAGCCCGGAGGCCATGTACATGCACACCCTTTTCGTGGCAGTTATTCAGAAGGGTTGCGGCCGCACTGACGAGGCAGAAGAAGGGATGAAGAAGATATTTGCCAACGAGAAGAGTATACCAAGGGATTCTATGGTTTTGCCTTACGCGTATTATGAAATGGGTGAGCTGGAGTTCCGACGGGGTCGAATTGAAGAAGCAAAGAGACTCTTTACGAAAGGTCAGTCAATTCCCGGTGATGGAAATGAAACATTGATGAATCGATATCGCATAGCACTAAAACAACTTAAACAAAAGACTAATGAAGGGTAATAGCGGTAACCACATGACATCGGGGGATGCAGGGGGCACATTTGTGCCGCCATCGCGCCGGCAAGCCCCGCGTTGCCATAGTTAGCAGCAACATTTCATTTTCCGAGCACAATCTTTTCGTTTTGTGCTTAAGAGGCTTTTAATATTTATACGGAGCTCTCGCCACCGCCAGACCATTCCTTTCCACGTGTTGCACACGCAGCGGGTATTGCGTTCTGTTGTGTTGTTGTGGTTTCGTGGAGCTTATGCAAGCGGGTTTACCGCCGGTGCGGCGGGCTAATGAAAAGGTGGAAGGCGGACGTGCACAATGAGGATGCGGAAGGTGGTAATTTTAAGGGACATACGTCAAATACCACGCCTCTGGAGATGGAAAAAATAATTTTCCCATCTCAATAACCATTTGGTTATATATAGTTATCTATCTATCTATATAAGTGTCGAAACTTTTTAAAATGATTTTTCTCTTTTATCTTTGACACCGCCACCGCCACCGCCACCCCTTCCTTTTTTTTCTATTTAGTGCTTTGTAACGGCCCCACTACTGTCACATGCTGAAGCTCTTGTATGTTTTTGTGGTTCCTCTGTTTCCTACTGACATTCTTTTTTTTACATTTCTTTCATCGAGCAACTTGGAGGGGGAGAAGGAGCATGTGATAAGGCACCGGGTGGACTAAACGATATCCATGTGTAGTTGTGTGCTCACCCGCCTCGCACTGCAGTTTATTATTATTATTATTATTCAGCACTTCCTCATTTATTATTTTCCTTCATCAGCACTAGCGGTGTCAAGCCCACGTATTTCCAGCATTATCCCTTTGTTTTTTTTTTAAACTGTCCCTCTTTTTTTGTTTTTTTTTCACTTTTCACCCTTTTATCGCCCGCTGAGTTCTGTATGTCGGCGCAGTCAATAACTCAGCAGGTAATTTATTGCTGGAGGTGTGTGGTTACCTACTTTTGCTCATTTCCCTCCCGAATTCATTTTAATTCCATCTATTTGAATTGCTTTTCCACTTACTTGTGTCTTTTCTTTAACCTTTTGTTATCATTTCTTTGTTGCCCCTCTCTAACTTCTTTGCCTCTCTAATCCTCTAAAATTTGATTTGCAAACTACCCATCTGCTCGCGTTGCCACGGTTGGAAGATAACAGAAAGCAAATAGGAAAATAAAATAAAATATAGACACCAAGTAGGGAGAGGGAGGGGGAAAAGAAAAATTAGAAGAAAGCAAAAAAGGATATCTCGAAGAAACAACTTACTATATTGAGAGGGGTGGACCCCAACGAAATCCTTTTATTGATTAATTGGTAGGCAGTCTGTACAAAAGTCCAAGGGATAATACAATAGCAGAAAAATAACAACAATAATAATAATTACAAAAGAACTGACAGTAAAGGTAAAATTTTCCCAGTAGTGTCCGCAGCGAACGGTTCTTCTCCACCCGTTGCCGATAGTTAAGTAGATCTTTTAGTTAAGTGATATATCTATATCTATATCTATATATATATTAAGTATAGAGAAGGAGAGCGTTAATAGGGAGAGCAAAGCGCATTACCAAAGACATTGAATTTTTACTCGACATTTAGGGGCAATTGCATTTTTGTTGTTTAACCACTGGTGTTGTTTTATAGTTGTGGTTCTCGCTGTTTTTTGCTTGGAGTCAACAGTCGCGGAGATATCCCCGTGGCGTTTGAAAATATTTGGCGGCGGGAGGACAAACAGGAACTTGACACGTGATATAAGTACATATAGAAACCTCCATTAGCATACCAATCTATAAATTTATCCGTTGACGGCAGTGAAACGTGCCTCGGTATTATTTTAAATAGAGTGTGATCGTTTATTGGTAAGTACATGGACCATGAGGAAGTTCACGCTGGGGCAAGGACGGGGGCTGGAGGGGGTGAAGAGGATGAAATAACGGAGAATATGGAGTCGGGAACTTATGATGGGACGCAGCAGCAAGCGAATTACGATCCCAATGAGCAACTGCAGTATTATTATGATCCCGTTGATGGGAACTACTATTACTATGCACCCCAATATGCAAATGAAGCTGATCCGGCTGGAGACGTAAATGAAAATGTTGGTAGGTCTGACAAGCGTGTCACTGCGCAAGAATTGGAGAATTGGGAACCAGTGCGCTACAACTGGTTTTCAGACACTGTTTTGAGCATATTTATGTCACTTGGGTATAAGTTATACCTGTGCATGTTGCTCTATTGTGCCATCATCCTACAATTGATGCTGTCACTCAACTGGACATTGCAGGTTCTCTATAGGTTTTACGCACCGCAAAGTGAGGGGGATCCGAGCACGTGGTCACCCGTGTGCTTCTTCACTGTTTTTATCCTTCTTAGTTTTTTCGTCGTCACTGCCCTTTGCACCTCTTGCGATATGCTGCACGGGGCTTGGCGTGCAAAACGCGAGGACATTTACTTTTGGGGAGCTACAACGTGGGCAGGCAAGTCACCCCCTGTCTGGTTACATTTCTTTGTCATCCTCCTCACCACTGGCTTTCCATTTCTTTGGGCTACTGTTGAGGCGGCGGTGGCAAAAGGCAGCTTTACCTACTTTCTATGCATTTATGCTTTCATTGCCGTTGTAACCGTGGAGTTTATGATCGTTGGTTGTTACGTGTGGTTTTACTTCTTGGGGATTCGAGGAAAAATAACGGCAATGAGATTGTACAGGGGCCGCGATGATTTCGAAACATGGGAAAGGGCGTCAAAGTACAGTTACAACAAACAACTGAAAAAGCGATGGTACCATGCTTCAACTCTATTGGAAGAGTACGGCCTAGACGAAAAGACGCTGCGCAGCAATGCGCTTTCATTTACAATCGGCTATGTTCCGCTTTTTGCGGTGTGCACGGCGCAGGCGTTTAGCACCAACGTGGACTATCCAGAGATGACCTGGGCCGCAATTTGCACCGTCGCGCTATGTTGCGTGTACTTTTTAGCATGGTTCACTGTGTTCCGTAAAAGGTCACACTGGTCTGTGTACTTCGCTATATTTCTAATTGTAACTTTAGTACTAACCGGTATTATTGCCGCCATTACGTGTAACCTCCCCGGTGCACTCGGGCTTATTATTGTGCTGTTTGTTCTGTCTCAATGTATGCTTGCACGTAAGAGGGAACACACACTCACGCGGGTTGAGCAGCGCACGTTGTTTGGGATGACTGATACAACTGAGCAGGAAGACCCCATTCCCAACCGCCGTGTTGACATGCATTTGTGTTGCTGTGGGGATGTGTTGGCAAACTGTTTCCGCTGTTTAGGGGCAAGAGAGGCTATTGGTTACCGTCACCCGGATGTTGTACGTGTGGAGGAGCAGTACAACCGGGAAAATGTTTCCCTCAGAACTGATCAACGATTACTTATGTGGTGGTGGATATTTGTGATGGCTGTCGTTGCTTCTATTATTGGCATTGGGAATCATATGGCGTATGATTACCGAACAGAGATAGCGGCAGCAAACGGTGCTCCCATTGAAGGGAACAACACTGGGCTGTTTCTATGCCAGATCAGGTACAACAAAAATGGTTCGGCACCTTTGGGTTTGTACGACTTGTCGCTTTTGAGTGCTCTTGCGTACACAGTAGGAGAACCAGGAGAGAGGGATTTCGCTACATGGTTTTCTTTCTTTCCCAACTTTGTGCGCATGTACCCGCGTCAGTTGCCACCAAATTCTACATATGCCACTGATGGAATTGAGATACCCTTTTCGCATTATGTGGACATGACAAGCGACTATCACGTCTTTACTCTCAATTCTAACTCTCGCGGGCTTTCTTTCATGCGAGACGTTGATGAGTGGGGCATCTCCATCACCTTGCAGTTGGCGAAGGTTTTCTCCCCCTTTGTTGGTATGTGGCCGGAAGGTTTCCAGCGTTCTTTTGTGCAGCGGGCCGCATTTTTGCAGAGTTGGTTTCCAGGTGTTGATGTTCTCGGTAGCATCTCCAAATCCATCAGTCAACTGATCGACGATGGCAAGAAGGAGCGTATTCTTCTTGTTGGTGATGGTTTCAACGGTGGCTACGTGAAGTTATTGTCGACCATTCATGGAGTGCCGTTTGTTGCATTAAATGCTCCAGGTATAGGTCAAAAGGCTGCTTTGGGAACGGAGGGTACACAGGTGTTGTCACCCCGTTCACTTCTGTCTTACGTGGATTCAATTGAGGACACCACACACACCATTTATATTCCTTGTGACTCCCGTCTTTCTTTGGTCCGGTGCAGTAAAATTGAAGCCACTGTTAACACCTTACGGGGACTGTGCGGTGATGTTCACGGAAGGATGCTGCACTAAGGACCCGCATGCGGCCGTATCGTTTACGTCTCGTTTGTTCTTTCTCACGTTTTTGTTTTTTAGGTTCTCCCTATTGTCTACCCATCGCTTTTGTTTTTTTTTTCCTTATCGTTTCTCTCTTCTCTGTAATTACAGATTTACGCTCCACTTTCGTATTTTTGTTATTTATTTCTACTATTTATTGTTATCATTATTGACATTATTATTAATTTATATTTACTTAGTATGTCTGTGAAGAGAAGAGTTAGCCCATTTTTTGTGCATTTTTTTTTTTACTGACTGTTCGCTACCGTGGTGTCATCAGGGATTCCGCAGCGCCTTTCTTTGTTCATTCATTCATCCCTTTGATGATGTTCGTATCGGTTTCGTTCTTTATAGACAAGAATTCGGAAATTTAGGGCTCCTTATGCTCTCTCGTTATAGAAGACCTCATTATTTGTGCGAGTTCGCTGTTTTTTTTTTTCTTTCCCCCTAGTTGGGCACCCTCAGTTTCATGCTCACTGTGCAGCTATCCATTTTTTTTTTTTTAAATCAAGCTTAGGGATATGTGTGTATGTGTATGTAGGCACATGAAACTGTGGTTACCCTCCCACGCTCATCTCTCCCTCTTTTAGTTTCTTTACCAAATAAATCAGTTTCTCATGTATCGCGGTAATAGATGTTTTATATTTGTTTCTGTGTTTTGTGTTTTTTCATAATTTTCTATATATATATATATATATATTGTCCCGTCGTTCCGTCTCTACCCTTTCATCTGCTTTTTTTTTAAATTCTCTCCACCTTTCTTTGCACTTTAGAGTGATTTGTAATTGGAGGCAAAGCTGAAGAAAGGGGCAATGATTCGACGGACAGTAGTGACGTCAGTACGGTACACACGAAAGTTTGCAGCGGCTGCTACTCGACCGAGCGCCAACATCGCGCAGAAAGTTTCCAAAGTTAATGGCGCAACAGGTGCTGACGGCGACTCGATTGTCGACAAGTTGTTTGTGTTGGGTTGCGTGAGTGCCGTTTCAGCATGGGCCGTTTTTGGACCCGCTGTCCAATCACACCACTAAACTTATGGTGGAATGTAGGAATGTAATTAATTAGCACAGCTTCCCCTGGCTTGTTACTGCTATCAATGATTTACGATTTATATGTCTGCCTTTTTGTGGCTGTTATCGTTTTATCACAACTTCTTCTTAGGAAATCTTCTCTTTATACATGCCAGATGCGTGCATGTGACATGTGGAACGGGTAGAGGAGAAATGGGAGTATGGATTATAGGTTTTTTCCCGTTTCTACAACTTTCTAGGTTGGTGGGAATTCCTTCCACCAAGTTTCAAACCGTCTCATAACTCTCTCCCCTTCCTTTGCCTATGGTTAAGTCACATTAACTACTTACACGGCAATGCTGTGCCTACAGTTTAACCCATTATCGTTGATGTTATCGTGGGTTCGATACAGGAGAAACCCCATGTAAATATATTTATATATCCTTCTCTGTCCACTCGTTTCCTTTTCTGTTTTTTTTTGCTCCGCGCATGCGTGTGTTTGGTGGTGGAAAACAAAACAAAAAAACACAAAAAGTATTGATTCTCCTGTTGCAGGTGGGATAGACAACTGTAGGAACGCGGCACCTATGTTTAACGTAAGAACGCCGATGTCGCGCGATGGGCGAGTTCATGGAAGATGCTCGCCTGTGCTTGAGCTTTCATCTCCCCACGGGTATACTCCTTCGCTTCAGGAACGGGTATCACCAACGGTTGCTCCAACCCCGTGTTTCCGCAGCGAGGGGTGCCGATCCCCAGCAGTTCAGGGATTCAGACCACCTCCTCCGATTATTAGTGTGGGGCAACTAATTTATCCGACAGACCGCGACTCGCCCGCGACTCCTGGACTAAACACTGCCATTCCCTCCTCTCCATCACCATTGGCTGAAGCACGTTTTGGGATTGCGAGCGCAGGGCACACCCACCGGCCCTCCGGTATCGCTCCCGTGGCGCGTAAACTATCGACACCGTGTGCAAACCCTGTTGCCGAGGCAAAGCCAGTGGCGCGGCCCTCGTTTAGTAGTGATTGTGGTCGCATCGTGGAGCACCGCGACCCAACAACACATGAGGTTATCTCAAGTTATCGCTGTCGCATGCTGCTGGGCGCAGGTGGTTTCGCACAGGTGTTTGAATTTGAAGAGGTGTCTACAGGTATCAGTTACGCTTGCAAGGTGGTGGAAAGGAAGAACCTAGCGCGTGGCGGGTCTTCGGCGAGATTTCGCATGGAGGTCGATATACACAGCAGGATGAATCACCCTAATATACTTCGCTTCATAAAGTCATTTCAAGATGAATTTTACCATTATATAATACTTGAACAATGCAGCCAGGAGAGTTTAATGGATCTTTCAAAGAAGCGCGGTGCTTTCAACTGTCAGGAGATACAGTACATCATGCGACAGATTGTGTCTGCGGTAGAGTATATGCACAACAGCATGATTATTCACAGGGACCTGAAGTTGGGGAACGTCTTGATTGACTTCGAAGGGAATATGAAGCTCGGGGACTTTGGCTTTGCTAGCGAGTTCACTTCGCCGTTTGAAAAGAAAACAACGGTGTGTGGAACGCCAAACTATTTGGCTCCGGAAGTTCTTGCATGCAAATCAACTGGTGTGGGATATGGGTTGGAAGCGGATATCTGGAGCTTAGGGGTGCTTCTTTATGCCCTTGCCGTTGGGAAGCCGCCGTTTGAAGCAAAAGATATCAGCGCCACGTATCACAGAATTCGAAAAGTGGATTACTCTTTTCCGGAAGGTATATCGATTCCGGAACCTTGCAAAGACCTTATTCAGTGGATGCTCCAGGGCGACCCGCAGAAGCGACCGGTTCCGGTGCAAATATTGGCGCACAGTTTTCTGTGTTTGCCTCTTCCGCCACGCACAGCGCCAAAGTCTCTTGTGCCTGTTGACGGACAGGTGGGGGGGTCCCGAAGTGAAAGGTGTGGATCTCGTCGGATCTCGCCTCCACCCGTGCAGGCACCTGCAACCCGCTGCAGTAGTGGGGTCGACGGGCGTGCGGACCGCTTCGCCTTGACGCAAAACCGTATGGGTCCAACCGACTGCGAGGATCGGGCAGTGCTCCAAGAGGCTGCGGGAGTAGAGAGGTGTGGGGACGAAGCTGCGTCTGCAACTGCAGGTGGCACATTGACCACTGAGAAAAGGAACACAATTAAGCCTCCACCGCCTACTGCAATGCTTCAGAGTTGCGTGTCTTGTAGCAAGTACGGGTTTGGGTTTCTTACCCTTCAGAATGGCTGCCGGTATCCGGAGGCTTTCCTGAATGATAAAACCAAATTGGTTTTCGATCGCAACACGGATACTGTACTCTATTACGACCGGTCGCGGCTTCAGGCAGTGACGAGAGAGTCCAGGAACCATAGTCCACTCCTCAGCGAAGATTTGGCCAAAAGGGGGTTCTGTGACGAATTGGTTGTTTTTCGCAACGCTTCCCGCACTCTGGTGCGTCGGAGTGAAAACAAGGACGACGGCGACCGCATGGAGGCTGCAGCAGCAAAGAAACTTGCCATAATAAAGTTTTTTCTACCATGTCTAGAGTGCGGCACAAGGGACAAGCGAATGACGGTCCTAACGTGTGCCCTTAGGGGCTGGTCCCCTTCTTGGGGGACGGAACTGTTTGCTCCTTGTCGAACGGGTGGCGAGCGACCTGACGTCGTTTACGTAAAGGACGCAGTTGCTGGGACCCTACATGAGCTAACTAATGAGCATCAGGATGTTGACATGACACTTCTCGCTGCTCGCATGTCCGACTACTCCTTTCACGTTTCCATGCGTTGTGATGCGGCCCAACAATCCCTACACCGTCCTATATATGATGGCGGGGAAGCTAATGTCACGGAGCAACAATGGAGTTTTGATGTTTTGGTGTACTCCGGTTTCCATGCGCTTATGGCATTCGAGGATAGAGGTACACGCTTCGCTATGTCCTTTGAGGATCTACGAAATCACACAGAGGCAACGATGGGTGGGAAGGTGTACTTTGCCGCTGGGTCTACAGTTTGCAGCAAGCACATAACGATACCAACACCAACACTACAGGCAATAGGTGTGCTACTCCGAAGAGTTCGCTGCTGTGCAAATATTGTGGAGTGCTTTTAACGTATGTGTTTGTAATTACACTTGTCCCCAAAAAGAATAGGTTTCAGCACAAGTCTGTTGGTTTGCCTGTGCACGTGTGTTGGGGAGGGAGGGGGGAGAGGGTGATAACTTAATGTGAAGGAGAGAGGATCGGAAAATAGGAGGAAAAACAAGTTTAGGTGTGTGGAAAAGCACCGAAGGGAGTGCCGTTATATATAGAGAGAGGAATGGCGTGCGGACTTACTTTCGAATGCCGATTCTTCAGTAATTTGTTCAGAGCCAACACCCAAGTTTCAGATGTGTTACCATTGCAATGCATGGAGACACCTCTCATCCCCTCTTATTCTCTCTCTCTCTCTCATCCCCCGTTTGTTATCATATTATTTTTGTCAGGATTCTGGCCTTCACTTTCCTTTTTGTTATTATTTTTTGTCTTTTATTTTTCTGTTTTTAATCATTACGTGATTCATAGAACACCATATTATGCCTTGCAGATAGAGATCGACTGACACTCCCTCGTGGGCTTGTGAAGCATTTGATACGGTTTTTACTTTCCTTGTTTATAAATGTTGACCAACACTTCCTGCAGCGGTGGGTGGTGGCAGGCAGTGTGCAACCCCTGTTCGTGTGTATGACGGCGGTCTGCTGTCGAAATAAATACATTAATACTCTTATGCAACGTTAAAACCATTTGTGTTTCGGCTGTTTGTTCAATTTCAGGCACCTGCGATATTTTGGTTTTTGGAGTTAGTCATTTTCTTTCTCTCCTCTTTCTTTTTCGGATATATTGTATCGTGTTTGTGTATGTGTGTGTGTGCCTGCACCTGGTAACTTACATTCGCCATGACCAAGAAGAGTATTAAGAAAAGGCTGGGAAAAGAGATAAAAAGAAAAAAAAGTATAATACCAGCAGTGGAAGAGGAGGAGGAGTTCCACATTTAGCCAGCAGAGGTACCAATTCAGTAACTCCTTGTGTGTGTGTGTGTGTCTGTTTGGGAGGGGTATGCCGTTTTTGGCGTCGACGACTAAACCCCCGACAGCAGTCAGTGGTGCGGTGACAGGAAATTTCTTGGGGGATGGGGAGAAACTTGTTCTCCTTAGTCGGTTAAACATTGTTTCGCTATTCAGGGCAGATGATCACTCTTTTGAGCACGTAGCCGATTTTAGCTTGTTCGCTTCTCTAAGATTTGTCGAGAGCCTTCCGCTTTTCGACAATAGAGGCTGTGGTCGGCATGTTGTGTTTTTCCTCTCCGTCAAGCAGGAGGTGTCAGTCGTAGCGTTCGAGCGGCGCAACAATGGGCTCATTGGTATGGTGACTCTATTCCACGGTGATGTGGAGACGTACTTCCATCAGGGGAAGATTAACGACGCTTCTCTGTGTTGCTCCGGAGTCTATCGATCGACCACTGGTAATTTACTGCCAATTGTGATCTTCTCCATTTACCGTGGCGGAGTGATTGGATTTGACGTTGCTGCCGCCATATCTGGTTACAGCCGAGACTCGAAGACGGCGGCCGCGGCACTCAACGCCCTTTTCCCATCAGATTACGTACAGGGCGTGTTGAAGAAGACGAAACGACGCTCCAATTTTGCCCATGGAAATTTTGCTGCTGCCGAAATAGATGTTAGGAGTATTGCGTTAGACCACAGGGATGGTATTGATGGCGCGGTGTCTCTGCTCGTGCTCTATGCGGACTTGACCGGAAAGACACACGTCAGCGAGTACTTGGTTAACTTTTGGAGAAATGCTGATCAGCGTCGGGTACCTAAAACACAGGGCCGATCGCGGATCCCAGAGGCCTTGAATATACTTCCTGGAGGTGACATAATTCAGAGGAAAGGGCTTCTATCAACAAGTGTGGAGACAAATGCATGCCTACTGCATGTGGTTCCCGATGGTTTTTTCATTCTTGGACCACAGCTTCTGACCTTTTGCTCTTGGAAGTCATCTGGTGTTCAATCCGGCTCTTCGAAGAATGTGACGACGCTTGAGGTTCCCCGTCTTGGCGCATATGTTGAACCGGTGTGTTGTGCTACCCTTCCTGGTCAGGAGTTACTTATTTTGTTCGAAGATGGGAGTTATCTTAAGGTCTCGGTAAGGGATGATTGTGAGGGATTAAATTCAGGGAAAAGTATGTTAAGTCAATCTTCGGGGGCGCCTTTACGTACCATACCGAAGTGTGTAGCGGTTGTGGGAGAGTGCTGCGTTGTTGGTTC
Source organism: Trypanosoma equiperdum (assembly GCF_001457755.1). Taxonomy (NCBI): domain Eukaryota; phylum Euglenozoa; class Kinetoplastea; order Trypanosomatida; family Trypanosomatidae; genus Trypanosoma; species Trypanosoma equiperdum. The sequence continues at coordinate 2,840 of NW_027124051.1, read as the reverse complement.
GCACATGGACCACACTCTCTGGATGCGTTGGCTCACGGGTGAGAGCGGGGTTTTGGTCTACAACTGTGGGCCTGTATTTGATGTCACAGTGGCTGCGGATGGGTCTCGCACCAGTGTGATTGCGGGCACTGGTGTTGGGTTGAACGGTGGTTTGAGTTTCGTGCGCTCTGCAGTAAGCGTGCGACAAGACATACGTGTTACCGGTTTGCAGAATGTGAGGCAAATTAGCGTCTCTGAAGATACTATTATTTTTTCACTTCCCGGATATAGCCGAGTTTGTCGCTACTGTGTGAGGGAGACGATGGTGCTGGAAGAAATCCACAATACGTTTTTTGGGACAGAAGAGACGTTACTTCTCGAATACAACAATGAACGAAATGTTTTCCTCCAGGTGACCACTGCCGGTCTTCGGAATGTGTGGCCTGATCGTGGCGAATATGTCATTAGGGTAATTAATAATGATATTGGTCACGCCCATGCAAGCGAAGGGCTGCTTGTTTTCTCGAACCCTGCGAACTTATACGTGTTTTGTATGAAAACACTGACTCCGGTAGCTACTCTCTGCCTTGCAGATGCGATCTCATGTCTTTTGGTTTTTTCGTCAAACAGTCTTTTGGTCGGTACGTGGGGTTCATGCGCCGTACATCTTTACGAGTTGCATGACGGGATGATTCAGTCGAAGGTCATTTTGCAGTGTTCTGCCACGCCGTGCTCCATGTGTGTAGTATTTCACAGCGGAGGACACCGCCTTCTTGTGGGTTTGCATAACGGTTACGTTGCTGATGTTCCTATCAGTGGTGCAAACGTGTATGGGGAAATGGTGGAGACGATGCTAACTACACAGCCCGTGCGACTATTTAATTTAGAGAGTCATGCCGCCGTTTTGTGCCTAGGAGAGATTCCACTTATTCTTATCGTTACCAACACCGGCTTCCAGTTAACAGGAATTGATTTCCGTGACGTTTCTGCGTGCGCAATCATGCCGAAAATGCGGTCGCCGTCCAGGTACATATTCTTTTCCAAGAGTGAGTGTGCGCTCATTTTAGGAAGCATCACTAGTGTACAGAAACTAAACACGGATTACGTTGGTTTGAAGGCGACGGCAACATGTGTCAAGTACATGCCCTGGTGGAATATCCTCGTTTTGTCCATACGCCGAATTGAAAAAGACCAGGTAGTGTCCACGATGGGGCATGAGGTTTCGAATCTGTCAGTTTTGCTTGATGAGCCTAACTCATTTGAGCTGCTCGAAAATGAACGGTGTGCGTTTATCGATTGCGTCGCACTTGGGCAGGCGAATGAATGGGGTTCTTGCGGTGAGGTGGCAAGTGATGCGGGTGTTGTGCTTATTGGTACGACATTTGTTTTTCCAGACGAGCAACTCTCTCGGTCGAGCAGGTTCATGTGGTGCACTGTCGAAGTAGCTAAGTTAAGAACAGAGAAAACGCTTCTGCGACTGCAAGGGAGCAAAGATGTAGAAGGGGCGCTGCAGTGTTGTTGTATCGTGCCCAACTATGCGGGTCGGGTTGCATTAGGCATAGGTGGTTGTGTGGTGCTCTACAGCTGGAATGCGGCGGATGCCACGTTTGTGGCTGAGGAGACGATTCAAATTGGAACGCTCATAGTCCGTCTTATACCAGTGATGCAGAAGGAAGTGTCGTACATTGTCGCGTCAGACGCACGGCATAGCTGTTTTTTTGTCCGGATAGATACCATACAGGGGAGCCTCAACATTGTAGCCAGGGATCCTGAATTGCGCGGTGTTATGGACTGCGCCATACTCCAGTACGAATCTCGCCACGATGTGTGCCTTGGGGATGATTTATTCAATTTTTTTTGTGTCTCTCACGTTGAGCCACTTGCAAATTCCTCAGGAGTGTCAGCACCTGCGATGCCCACCAAAAAGCTTCAGACAACTGCACAGTATCACATGGGCGACTTGATAACTGTAATGCACCAGGGTAGTTTTGCCCCTTGTTCAGTTCTAAATGATGTTGTGCCTATACCTGCAACCCTCGTGCGAGGCGTGTGTGGGCCTCAAATTGTGTATGGAACCTCTCATGGGGCTTTCGGTGCAATAACGCCCATTTCCAGTGAAACATTTATCCTTCTGAAAGGACTCGAGGTTTCTGTCGCCAGCGTCGTTCCTCCGCTTGGTGGGTTCACTCATGCCTCTTTCCGCGAGGTGCTCCGCGTTGGACAGGAACGTGGCGCCAGCAGGAACGCTTCCTTTCAGGTGACCAACCCTCAGGCCACCGAACTGTTTAATCGGCGCCGCCGCCGTTGTGTTCCGCGCGGTGTGTGCTGCGGCGATGTGGTGGAAATGTTTCTGACGCTAAGCGGTGGGGATCAGCTGCGGGTTGTTCAGGAGGCTAACCAACATGTTAGGCGGTGGTTTGCATATGCTTGGCCGACTCTAGAAGAGTATGCCATGTCAGATTTAGACGATTTTTCGTCTAACCAGGGGGATGAGCTTGCGCCAGACCGCATTGTTGATGCCGAGATAAATTCCCTTCTATTGAGGCAGGCCCTGCCTACGCTGTCACTCACAGTTGAGGCCGTGACTGCGTTTATACAAACCATCCAAAGAATTCACTAGTGGAGAGTTGTTTGACATTTCGAGCGTGCAGAGAACAAAAGTCTACTCGTGTGCCGATGTGTGCGGGTGTGGGTCACAGCGGTTGGATAGGTGCGTAATATGTGCTTACATACGAGTCGCACAAATCGGCATTTGGATTCTGTTGTTTGTTGGAAATTCCTTGCACCTTACAAAATGGATGATTGAGAGTTTTGGTTTTTCTCCCCTTGTGAAGCAAATTTCCTTCCCCTTGGCTTTACTT
>NW_027124218.1:2105-2585 GCF_001457755.1 Trypanosoma equiperdum | reverse complement strand
GGCTCTACGGTGGATGCTTTTGCGATACAGCCTTTTTTTCTCATTGCTGTCTGTGACCCACCTGAGATTTTCCGCACATATTTTCCTTCGATTAGACAGGCATGTGTCCCGTCTTCTGCGATTTGATTGGCCATGTTTACGAATTCTTGTATCGCGCCTTCAAACTTGGCGGCGTGTGCGATTGCCGTTGCTGCAATTGTTAGCGTCGTCCTTTGCGCCGCTTTTTGATTTGAATTGGCTTTGGTCATGTAATATTCAATGAGGACGAGGTCAATTTTGCGGTATTCGCCTGATTTCTTCATTTTAATGTATATTTTTGTTTTGTAGGATTGCGTTAGATAGTTGGCTGCCCCGGCGATCTTGTTTTTCAGCATCTGCGCTGCTCTTTGCTGTATTTTTTCTAAGTCTGCTGCTACTGCACATGCCGTCTTCCATGTTATTTCCTTGATCGGGTTTGTCGACGCGCCTTCTGAATTAGTG
>NW_027124218.1:1786-2095 GCF_001457755.1 Trypanosoma equiperdum | reverse complement strand
GTAGGATTGCGTTAGATAGTTGGCTGCCCCGGTGATCTTGTGTTTCAGCATCTGCGCCGCTCTTTTCTGGACCTTCTGTAGGTCTGCTGCTACTGCACATGCCGCTTTCCATGTTGCTTTTTCGATCGGGTTTGTCGATCCGGCTTCTGAATGAGTAACAATTAAAGATACCAGAAACACTAGCAGTTGTAGGCTTCTGTTGTGATTCATTGTTTTTTCTTGTTGACTTTCCTACGTAAATGGTGATTTTGACTGTAGATATGTAAAAATGGAAGTTTTGTTAAGGAAGTCTGCCTGGTTCTGTTGGTA
>NW_027124218.1:1373-1776 GCF_001457755.1 Trypanosoma equiperdum | reverse complement strand
GTTGTAGGCCGCGGTTGTGATTCATTGTTTTTCCTTATCTTTCCTAGCTAAATGGTGTATTTGACTGTATAGGTGTGAAAATAGAAGTTTTTAAAGGAGGTTAGCCTTGTTCTGCTGGTCTGCTGCATCCACTGCTTTGTGTGTTTTATTTTCCTTCTTTTTACCACATGGCAAATGAACACGCGCTCCTAGTCAGTTGAAGGATTTTGGTTCAGCATTTTTTGAATGAAATACCGTAAGTCTTTAGGTCTCTGAAGTTTACTCGCGCTGTTAAAGCCAAACCTATGCGCATTATCTTTCAGCCTCACCTTAAAACCAGTAAAGGCGACGCCTTGTATAAAATATATTTCACAGGCCGTGCGCATATGTCGTAAATGCTTAAGGGATATTGCAGCTTGGTTGT
>NW_027124218.1:1225-1363 GCF_001457755.1 Trypanosoma equiperdum | reverse complement strand
TCTATGTCTAAAGAATATATTATTTATAGTCGGTGTTATTCTGTAATGCGGTCCAACGTCTGTTTTGTGGATGTATATGCGACGACTATAAAACGCAGACATTTTTTGCTTACGCATGGTCTTGATAATTTCTACTAT
>NW_027124218.1:856-1215 GCF_001457755.1 Trypanosoma equiperdum | reverse complement strand
TCTATGTCTAAAGAATATATTATTTATAGTCGTTGTTCTTCTGTAATGCTGTCCGAAGTCTGTTGTGTGGATGCATATGCGACGACTATAAAAAGCAGACACTTTTTGCTTACGCATGGTCTTGAGAATTTTTACTGCTATCCTGTTTTATTGTTTGCCTTTTTCAACTATTTCTTGGCAGTGTCAGTTTTATTTGCACTAATTTACTTTAAAATTTGTGATTTTACTTCATCAATGCCGTTTAAGCGTGTATTTTGATGTGAGTTAGCTTTTCCGTGAAAGTTTTTAATGTCTGGCATGTATACCAATATGGGACTGTGCAAGAGTTGCTGTTTATTTTTTTCCTCATCAATGCGCTA
>NW_027124218.1:0-846 GCF_001457755.1 Trypanosoma equiperdum | reverse complement strand
TGGCAGTGTCAGTTTTATTTGCACTAATTTGCCTTGAAGTTTGTGATTTTACTTCATCAATGCCGTTTCGGCGTGTATTCTGTTGCGAGTTAGCTTTTCCGTAAAAGTTGTTAATGTCTGGTATGTATACCAATAGGGGACTGTTAAAGGGCTGCTATTTATTTTTTTTCCTAATAAACGCGCCCTATAGAGTTATACATAAGATATTTTAAAACAGATTTAGCGATTTTATTATTCTTCTTCCCACGATAAAGTATTGTTAGTCGTGGTTTCAAAACACTCCTTCACAAAATATTATATTGTTCCACACAAATTTTGGCCTTTATTATAATACCTGATATTAGGAGTACCTTGACATTACCTTACACTTACACAAACCTTGACGGCTGCTTCTGCTTCTCTTCACTTCCACTTTAGAGTTAGACGTTATAATCTACCACCAGATTAATAAATACTATATGTGCCATTATTATTGTTGTGTCTATCGTCTTCTTATAGAACTTTGCAGCAGTATATTCTCCTGCATATTTTCTTGCTGTGTCGTGCTGTGGCATATTCTGTTCTCTTATTCCGTTCTTTAGTTAAATCTTTTTCATCCTTTATCACTGCTTCTGCAGATACCGTAGCCACCCCCATTTTATCTGCACATTGAGCTCTGTCTCTAGCTCATATTCTCCCCATAATTTCCTCATATATGACGACACCCCTCTTCACACTTGCGCTTGAGCATACGGATATTCTATCTACCCCCTCTCTCCCTCTCTTTCTGCTTTTGCCTTCAATAATATTTCTCTTCCACTCCATTTCCATTTTACTTACTTTTCCACTCACTCACTCAGTTACCAG
>NW_027124604.1:52602-55539 GCF_001457755.1 Trypanosoma equiperdum | reverse complement strand
GGGGGGGGGGGGGGGGGGGGCGAAAGGGCGCGGGGCCGGGCGGGCATAACCTATGCTATTAAAGAAAAGGAGGAAGGGGGGGAGGGGGGTGATGTTAAGAGACGGAGGAGAAAGCGGCGGGCGGCCGGGGGGGCGTATCAGCAAAAAGCAGCAGAAAGGGGGGGGTGCTCAAAATTTGATGTGGAAGAAAGCAGGTCGATGGGACTCGGTGATTACTGAAGTCGAGGGTCGGGGATCGCCAGGGCCGAAAATTATTATTTTAATTTTAAAAAGGGGTAAAAAGCTTGGGGACTCCTCTTGGGGTGGGAAAAGAAGGGACTACCGCGAACCGGAAACCGACACGGCGATTTGAGCCCAAATTTCAAAGGGGGGATGAGCGGCGTGCTTCGTGAAAGGAACAAGACACGATCGCATCGAAGGGCCGATACAGGGCAAACAACCGCCAAAGGGCCGCGATCGAAACGCGCGCGTGCTTTTCTTCTCATTCCAAGATAGGAATAAGCGGGGGGTGTGCTGACGTTTTGCATCCTCAGCGAAGCCCACCAAATGCTAATCGCTAAAGGAAACGACACACACAAAACCCCCACCCATTTCCATCCGCGAAGGCGCACGTCCTCGTGTATATGACGGGACCCGCCCCGCGCACGCTACAACGCTTAGGAAAAGACAAAACTACTGGATCGGGGTTGTGGCAGGCATATTCAAAAACGCACACTAAAGCGTGATCCCATGATGCGAGTGTGCACCCGCCGGAGCGCGGGCGCCGGCGGGCCGGTTTCCTCAAAAAACATGAGACCCTGCTCACGTTCCCTTGGAGGAACTCGGTATTTCCACCGACGCACCATACATGTTGCTGGATGAATGCTTTTGCTCGCGCACCATCACCCATGATCATATCACACAAATGTGCGCCGGCACCGGACACACATTTGCGAACATGTTCAGGCGGTCGCAAACATTCATACGCAGTCGCGCCCGCGCGCACAACCGCACATGCATGCTCATCCGCACCCGTTTTCACTCGCATGTCCACGAGCCGGTGGCTACGTGTGACGACGAGATGACGGGACACACGCATTCTTTTAAAAATATATACGTATATGTAAATATATATTTTAAGTGAAACAACATACATATAAAAATATATGCATGTATCCTCATGCGTGCAAACGGCATTGTGCGCACTCTCATGTGTTTTTTTTGAATATGCCCGCCTCGCCACGTTCCTTCCCTAGTTTTGCTTCTGCTTGCGCTTATCCGCCCTCGTCCTTCGCTATATGTTCCCGGAGCGGCGTTCCACTGCCCCAATTGGTATTGTCGTTATTATCATTAGCATGGTCATTATTATTCATTGGCCCAGACCACCTCCTCACCCTGCACTACGAAATAAGTTAAACAGAAACCGAGTGAAAAACAAAACAAGACAAACGAAACGACGGGGGAAAAAAGACGGATTAATCAAAGAACGAACGATGGCATTTTCAAAAATAATTTAAAAAAATGAAAAAAAAGTAAGGTCGGTGGAGCGGAAGAAACAACAATATATTCTTTTCCCGTTTCATTAACTAAAATCCGCTACCACCATGGCGCAAAAATAAAAAAAATGAATAATAGTGATAAGCGCAGAAGGAAAAAAAGCTTGTAGGGGGAAAACAGGCACATATTCTCGCATACATATATAATTTTTCTCTTCTTTTTCGTACACGGGCTCTCGCTTTATTTCCACTACTCTTTCTCTCTCCTTTTCTCTCACATCATCATTGCCATCACCATCCTTGTTTTTGTTAATTATTATCATATCGTCACTATTGCTGTTGTTTTCACTCTGAAGGACATCATTTTCTTTCTCTTCTGCTTTTTTTCCTTAACATCATTGTTCCCCTTTTTTTTTCCTATTCATTTCCATCGCAACGTCGATCACACCTTCTCCTCGCATTCATCGTCATTATCTCCGCTTTCGATTTTTTTTTTTTTTTTGGAAGGGGTGGTGGTGGTGTTCAACATCAAATAACTGTGATGTTGTGGTTTACTTTAGTGAAATTCGAAAAAAAAAAACATAAGCGGAAAACCAGAAATACCGGAGGTAAAAAAAAAAAAAGAGAGAGAGGAGGGAAAGTGGGACAGAAAGGGAGGGGAACACGAATAACATCAATAATAATAATAATAATGATAATGATAATGTCAATCACAGGTAATAACAATGATAACAACAGCTGCTCCCTGAAAATAACGAGGGATGGAAAAGTTGAAAGAATTCAAACGGAGCCGGTAGATGGGAAGGTGGTGTGTCATTATATTTATGTTTCTTTACTTTCTCTCACTTCTACTTTGTCTTTTCTTTTTTTTTTAAATATTTTCCTTCCATTTCCCCGTCTCCTCCGTTTGCTTTGCTCCCCACCACACACATACACATACACATACATACGCACGCACAACACAAATCGGAGGAAAAGAGAAAAATTACGTGGTGTACGCCGCCAAAAAAGGGGGAGGAACTTAAACAAAACAAAAACACACAAATATAAATATGCAGCTATGCTTACACGCACGTTTATATACATCTGTTTTTGTTTTCATTCATTTTATTTACTCCTCCTTAACGGCTGTTTCTCCCCACCCCTGAAATTTCATCCTTTCAACTCAAGAAAGTGCCTACATGGCAAACCCGTAAATATATAGATATATATAAGTACAAACACCAATGAATTTAAAATTCATTTGTTTATGGTTCATTAATTATTCATGTTAACATTTGTACTATCACAAATTTATAAAAAGTACTTTCCCTTTTTTCTTTGTTAAATTTGGATAATTTCGCTTAAGTGTTTGATACGAATTTCCCACATTCCATTTTCTGATGTTTGACCCAATTTTTTTCCCCACCAACTCTCTCCATTCTCCCAACCGATACCGCATCTTAAGGTACAAAAATATCAA
>NW_027124604.1:52212-52592 GCF_001457755.1 Trypanosoma equiperdum | reverse complement strand
CCCCCCCCCCCAAAAAAAAAGATTTTTTTTTCACTTTTTATTTACACAAGTAGCCGGTCTCTGTAATATATGTTCACGGTATTCCTTTTTTTTTTCCCCATCCCCTCTTCCATCTTGTATTTAACCACCAGAGCTTTCTAAGATAAAATTATTGTAAATATGATCATCACCCTGGCGAAACCGTGACCACCTTTGATTTAATTGCTTTTGCTTTTTTTTTTTCAATTGTGTGTGTGTTTTCTTGAATTTCCAGCATCAGCGACGACCAGGAAAATAAGGTAGGAGAAACGGGAAAGAAACAACAACAACAACAGTAAAAGACAACATAATAATAATAATAATAATAATAGAAACAAAAAAAAAAGCTGATGACAGTGAAG
>NW_027124604.1:44801-52184 GCF_001457755.1 Trypanosoma equiperdum | reverse complement strand
AAAAAAAAAACCTTTTCGTTTCCCTCGTTCATTTTGTGTTCTTTCTTTCTATTTTTCTTTAGCCCCTTTTTTTTTTCTTCAGGCGATTCGCGACATAAGTTCCTATACAGAGAAATATGTAAAAACATACCTTTAGTCACTTTTTTTTTTCCTTTTTCGTTTTCGCTTTTCCCTTTTTTTTTTTCCTGTCCCTTTCACCCTGTGCTTTTGCATTGGTTCCGTTTATCGATAACAAAAGTGGCGGCCACTTCGCTTTATTTCTCTTCTATCTTTGCATTCTTTTTCTTTTTCCTTTTCTGCATTTTATTTTATTTTATGTTATGTCATGTTATGTGTTTTTCTTTTTTTTCTTTTTTGTTGTTGTTGTGTCACTCGTACCACTCTAATCATCATCACCATCACCAAATAATCATTTAAGGTTGAGGTGTATTTGTATTTGTATTTGTGGGAACCGCTGCTAATTCAAGAAATGGAAGAAAGGGGGAGAAAAATAAAAATAAATATAAACATATATAAATAAATATATAAATATATCCATCAATGAATAAAATTAAAATTTAAAAAACCTCACTTATTTATTTATTTCTGTTTTGTTACAAAAATAAAAATAAAGAGAGATAGAGAAGGAAAGAGGAAAAACAAAACACGGGTTCGTAACAACAAGATAGTAACTCCACTTCATGAAAGTGTTAACTGGCGTCTCCTTTTCGTTTTTTTTTCACTTCTCAAATTTTATCACTTACGTTGAAAGATGTTCGTAGGAAGATCGAATAGGAAGGAATGAGTTTTTATAAGTTTCACTTTATTTCTTTTTTTTTTTCCCCCTCCCTTCATTGGGCCTTGTGATGATCATAATAATTATTGTAATAATAAATGTCTTACAACAATTTCCATAATCATCACCATCACCACTACCATTATTATTATTATTATTGTTATTTTACTTTTATTTTTATTATTATTGCACCCGTTTCTGCGTTTCGGTGTGTGCATTATCATCTCTTGTTTAGGATTGAATACATATTGAAACTTGTATAATATATAAATATAATATAAATATAACATATTAATATATATATGTTTGTTTCTTTCCTATGTCTTCGTATATATTTTTCTTCTATTTTTTTTTTTAATCGCTCACTTAATCACCGCTCTGTCCTTTATTTTTATTTTTGTCTTTTCCTTTCAAAAAAAAAAAGAAAAAAAAAGGAAAATCCACAACAGGTTCCCACTAAGGGTTTCGGTTCCCGAAGGTGTCTTTTTGTGCACTTACCGAATCGAATAATACATGAACAAAAAAAAAAGAAAAAAGGAAAGAAAAAAAAATGGTGACGGATGGGAATCATCGGGGACAAAAAAAATTAATAATGACGATTATTATTATTTTTTTAAAAAAAAAGAAATTAAACGCATTCCTTCCTAATTTTCCTTCCGCTTTTCTCGCATTAAAAAAAACAACAACAACAACAAAAACAACACTATTATTACCTCTAAAAAAAAAAGATAAAGAAACGTGGGAAGCAGCGGCAAACACACACACACACACACAAAAAAAAAAAAACAAACCACATCCGTTTGCTCTTCATTGTTATACCGCGCCTCTTCCGTTCTTCTTTTCTTTTCTTTTCTTTTTTTTTGTTTTTTACAGTTCTTTGCTTTGTTTTGTCGTGTTTTGACAAGTGAGGCACCACACAACACAAGCCAAACTCAAGAAGTATTATCATTCATTATTTCCGCTTTTTCTCTTTTCGTTTGTTTCTTATTTGTTATTTGTTTTTTGCGTGTGTGTATGTTCGTTTGTTTCTTTTCCTCCTATTTAACGTACCTTCTTTTAGGTAAAATTATCACGGGATACACTGCGAACGTGAGCGCTTAGACATATATATATATATATATATTTATACATTTTATTCTTTTTATTGCGATTATTATCGCTGTCGTCATTACAATAATCCGCACCCCCTTTTTCTTTTTTTGTTAGGAAGGGGAGGGGGAAAAAAAAAATCGTTGTTGATTATTTTCATCTATCCATTTATTAATTTTCTTTCCTTTTGTTTCGTTTCTTTATTTTTATTTTTTCTTCTTCCTATTTTCCCCCTTAATCCTCTCCCCTGCCCTTTTCGCTCCTCATAAGAAGAAAAATACAAAAAAACAACAACAAAGAAACAAAAGAAAAGAGAAACCCAAAAAAAAAACAAAAAAGGGGGAAATAAAAAGAAAAAAAAAATTTTGTTTTTTTTTTTTACGTAACCGCCCTAATTTGGGGAGTGAAAACCAAAAGGATTAAAAACAAAACAAAAACAAAAAATCTCGTAACAAAATAAGTCGAGATGAAAAAAAAAAGAAAGGGAAGGAGGAGGAGAAGAAAGAGGGAGGGAGGGGGAAAAAAAAAAGAGAGAGGATATGGGGGGGGAAGAGTGTTGTAATGAACATAATAATAATAATAATAATAACCATAAAAATGCTAATAATGGTAATAATATAACAATAATAATAATAATGGTAATAACAATAACAATAATAATAGTAGTAATAATAAAAGGATGGGAAGAAGCCAGGAAAAAGAAAAAGAAAAAAAAGACAAAATAATAATAATTATTATTACTAAAAAGTGAAAAAAACGCTTTTTTTTATTAAAAAAAATTGATTAAATGGACAATTAATGGGAAATCTCAGACAGACGTGCGGGACGCCAAAAAAAGTAGAGAAGGAAAATTTTTTTTAAAAAAAGAGGTAAAAACGGAAGATGATTGTAACCAAAAGGGAAGGAAGATCATGAAAAAAAAAAAAGAGAAAGTAAGAAAAATAAACAAACAAAAAGAGGGACTGTTCCCTCATCTTTTACTTTTTCTCTTTTCTTTCTTGTGAATATATTTTTTTTTCTTAGAAAAGAGTCGACAGAATCTCCTGCACTTTTTCCTAATTTTCCATTTATTTTTTTTTTTCTCTCTCTCTCTCCCACACACACACACAAACACACCACTCCCAAAAAAAGGAAAACCCCCAACGCATCCACACACATATCCACACACACACACATATATACACATATAATATATAAAATATAATATATATATATGTATATAATATATATACTTTATATCGCTCTTGGTATTGAATTCTTTTTTTTTTTTTTTGCTGCTGTGAAACACAAACGCGGCCTCCACCCAAAGAAAAAAAAACGAAGTGTAGTAAAAGAGTATAAAAATATATGAAATATATAACTCGCCACCAAAAGTTTTTTTTTCCAAAACAAAAACAAAATGGAAAACAAACAGGCGATCATACAAACGAAAATGAAATAAGTAAACATATTTCACTAATGAAGAAACAAAACATCCTAATTTGACCTAACAGATTGAAAATGAAAAAAGAAACAAAATTATGGTTGATATAAAACAAACAAACAAAAAAAAACAAAACAAGTCTTCCACTTCTTCACTTCGTCATCCAGTATATTTTTTTTTCACCTTTTCCCGTTTTATCCACTTTATCTACTCTAACCCAGTCGAAAACATACATACATATATACATACATGTTTATATATTTATATATTTATAAATTTATTAATTTATTTTATTAATTTCTCCTCTTCACTTGCATCACACAGGTTGCGTACACACGCCACCTGTGAGTAAACCCTTAGCGGAATTATCATTAACTTTATTGATCGCTGTTTTTTCTTTCTTTCTTTTTTTCCCCCACCCTTCTTCCCCTTTCTCTTTCCCATCATAACATCTAGTTACACACTCGAGCGCACTTCCGCTGCTATTGTTATGCGCATAAATACATATAAACAAACAAGTACATGTAAATATATATATATATATATATATGTTGAAACACATGTATTAATATATTTATATATATTTATTTATATTTATCTCCGTCGTTCCTCTATCCCACTTATCTGACATCTTTTTCTTTTTTAAAAAAAGGAGGGGAAATATATCAAAAATATATTTTTTAAAAAATGAAAACAAAAATCAGACTTTCGATCAACTCCTGTTATTTTCAATTTTAGCACTGAAGATCATTATCCGCCAAAGTGTCTAAAAGGTGGAAAGAAAAAAAAAAACGAACCAACAGGTACAGGTAGAACCAAAATGGAAAAGACACACGCGCAAGGTTAAAACAAAAAAAGGTAGAAAAATCTTTTTTCTTTTTAAATGGTTTGGTGTTGTTTTGGTTGAAACTTCACAAAGGAAATTAAATAAAAAGAGAAAAATGAAAAATAAACACACGACAAAAAGCCGGTGCGGAAAAATGTATATATATATATATATATATCATATATTATATTATATATTATATTATATATATATGTGTGTGTGTGGAGAGGGGAGGCGTGGAGTGAAGAAAGAATAGAAGGAAGGGGCACAACAGACACATGTCGAAAAAGAAGAACAAAAAAAGAAAAAGAAAAAAAAAGGGGGGGGGGAAATCAACATGTCCACCTTGTTGATTCTCCCCCCTTTTTTTTCTTTTTCTTTTTCATTTTTAATCTTCTGTTCTCACCCCCTTCTTCCGTTCATGCCGGCGAATGCATGATTATTCCTACTTGCAGCCCCTGATGTATGAGGACGCCTTCCATCATTGGATCTGTGTCCCCGATTTCCATTAAACGTATGAGCCGCATTTTGCCGGTCAGCACCGCTGCGGGGTTGGGTTCCAAAATTCTGTTGCCACCATCCCTCGCAACGTGTCACCCATTCGACTATTGCTTCGCGGTCATTTCCTGAAGGAGGGGACGGGCAACTTTCCTCAACTGAAGAAGCAGCTTCGCTACGAAGTACACCGACTGCAACTTGTGTAGACCTGTGCCAGTGACGAAGAATTCCTTCGAGAACCCTTTCGGGATCGGCAAGACCCGAACGGGAGAGTTGACGCAATGCAAGTTCATAAGGGACGGGCGGAGGGATCATACGTCTAAATGGAAGCTTTCTCTCTGCGGCTCCGGATTGCCCGTGGCCCCATAATGGAGTGGATTCAAAAGATCTTCCTCGAGAGGCGGATAAAGAAACACCACGTGAAGTGCCGTAACGTCCCGCTCGCGATGATGGGCGATGCGGCGATGCCACCACACCAAAACCTGAATTAAAGTTAGCATCACCATGCGTAACAACGGCGTTGTCGAAGGGAGGTGCACCGCTGCCGGTCGTCTGGAAGAACGTTTGCGCGAGTGGGCCTGTCCGATATAACTGATGTTGTTGCTGTTGCTGTTGTTGTTGTTCATCGGAACCAAGTCGCAGTGCGCCACGGTTGGGACCGGTTTCTTCCCAGTACCCAACAACTGAGGAATCATATGCTGCTCCGCCATCCCCTTGAGATTGCCAATTAAGTGTCGATGCAAAAGAGACACCATCCGACGCCACATTGGGCGGAGGGAGTTGAATAGGAGACGCGTGACCGGGGAACTGCGCGGCGAGATGAGGTGACTGGGTGAAAACTTCACTTCCATCAACGGATGCACCGCTGTAGGGATCCCATGAAAATTTCGTACCATCAGGCGACAACACACGGGGGCCGGTGTTGGGGGTTCCGGTAACTCTCATTAAGCTGAGGGGTGAAGCAAGACAGCGTACTCCGGTGGGGCGCATTATTCGTGGACTCCGTGAAAACAAACGCTGAATCGAGCTGGTTCCTCCTGTCGTTACCAGAATTGACCGCTTTTTATTTTTTTAAAATCCTTTTCCTCTTTCCTTGGCGCGGTGGCTTTTCGCTATTTTATATAGTTTTCTTTTCCCCCTAACCCCTTAGTTTCCCTTCACTACGGCGAACTCTTCCACCAATTCTTCCTTTGATTCAAACTTGTGCCGCCTGAATTTGGTTTTAATCTTCTATTCCTTCGTTGCTGTTGTTGTTGTTGTTTTCTTTGCTCCCCCCTTTTGTCCACGTTGAGGTTATTGACTGATTGTATTTTCTCGCTCGTATAAATCTCGTAATGCTACGACCGCGCTGTCCCTATTTTCTTTAATTTCTTCGCTTCGCCTCGTCTTTCGCTTCTTTTTTTTTTTTTGCCCCGGTCTTTTGGAGGCGCGTTCCAGCTATGTATTTTCCTTCTTTTCTTTTTTTTTTCCCCTTCGTCCTCTCTCCTTCCTTGTACGTTTTATCACTTCTTTTTTTCCTTCGGTTTTTGGTGCCGGATTTTAGAGAAGACGATACGTCCAAACAAATAGGAGTGAATAAATATAAAAGAAAAAGAAAAAGGAAAAAAGAAAATTAATCAAAAATGGAAAGGAGAGAAGGAGTTAAGATGAAATTGGAGGTTGCAACATATCACTGAAAACAATTATAACGACAACGAAAGACGCAGAGCAAATGTGACGGGAATTGAGAGACGATTTTTTTTTTTTTAAAGGGGGAGGGAAGGGGGGAAAAGAAAAAAGAAAAAAAAAAGAAAGAAACGACACAACTTGGAGGCGACTTGATAGATAATGTCACATTTCCATCATTTCCTTTTCTTCTTTTTTTTTTTGTTCATCCTCCTTCTTCACTCATTAATTCATCGTTTCATTTGCCCAAATTTTCCCTCAACTCACTCCCCCTTTTTTTTCACTTCTTCTCTTTTTCCCCCCTTTTCCTTTATTTTCCTTTTTTGTTACGCCATTTTTCTTTTTTTTTAAAAAAAAACTTTTTCTTTCGTTAATTTAATGAATTTCAAACTGGCAGTCCCACCTTTTGCCCTTGGCCAAACGACACGGAGATCCATAAGGTAACAAAAGAAAGGTGAAAAGGAAAAAAAATTTTTTAAATCTTTTTTTTATTCATTTTATTATATAAAGAAGAAGAAAAAAAGAAAAGAAAAGAGAAAGTAAAAAAATTAGTGACGACAGAGTATTAAGAATTATATAATGGAAAAGATAGACAGGAAAAACAACAACAACAAAAAAAAGAAAGTGGTATAATAATAACAATAATAATAATAACAATAACAAAGCAGCAAATAGTACCAACTGAACAGAAGCACACGAATGGCGTCAGGCACCTGAAACCCAACAACAACAACAAAAAACAAAAAAAAAACAGAAAATGAGGAGAAAAAAAGAAAGAAAAAAAAGAAATCACAATCAAATAAACAATCAATCAATCAAGCAATCAAACAACACAGCGCGGATGTGAAAAGATGACGGTGCCGCAACAAAAATGAAAAGTTCAACTTGTCATCAAAAAGGCCCGGCAGCTGCTTTTTTTTTTGTTTTCTTTTTTCGGTTATCGTGATGTGATAACAAAATGAAAGCAAGCAAACAAACAAACAAACACCAAAATAAAATAAAATAAATCAAGGAGGAAAAACAAAAACAAAAACAAAAAGATTCAATCAACCAACGCGGGAACGCGACGATTTCTGCGAGTTGTCTGGGCGTTTTTTCTTTCCATTT
>NW_027124604.1:34458-44788 GCF_001457755.1 Trypanosoma equiperdum | reverse complement strand
TTTTTTTTTTTGAACTTGTGTATGTTTTTTTTTGTTTTGTTTCGTTTTGAAAAGGGAATAAAGAAATGAAAGGAGAAATGAAAACAGCCGCCATATGAGACGGAGTTCCCATACTCACTTCTGATGGCGCAAACACAAAGCGCGAATGCATAAAAAGATATTAAAAAAAAAAGAAGGGGGAAATAAAGAAAAAACAAACAAACAAACAAACAAACACACACACAAGCAAACAACACAACAACAAAAAGAGGGACAATGACAATAAAACACCTCCAAAAACAAAAACAAACAAACAAAAACTGACAATAGAGGAAAAGAAAGAAACAACAACGACAACAACAACAACAACAAGAAAAGCAAAAATGAGCAAAGAATCGTAGATTCAACACACAATAAAATAAAACATAACTTTAAAAAAAAAAAGAAACAGAAGAAAAAATTAAAGCACACATGATCATACATTTCAAATATAAAAACTATCATTTATACATCATTTCCATCTCACATTCCTTACTTTTATATATTATATATATATTTCCTCACTTTTTTTTTTACTTTTTTTCCCCTTTTCTTCTTTTTGAAAAAAAAAAGATTCTTATTTCCGCTTCGTTATCAACTCGCAGGCTTATTTTTCTTTTCTTTTTTGTGTAAAAAAAAAAAAATACCCCCCCCTTTTTTTCTCCCTCATGCAACACAACCTCCAACACTAAAACGGCAAATTTATTATGAAGGTGGCATATTTTTTTTCCTTTCATTAAAAACAAAAGCAAAAAACAAACACTGCGGTGAAGTTAAAATATGTGAAGGGATATATGCGAAGATGATTTTTTTTGTTGTTTTTTTTTTTTGGGGTGAAAAGGTAAATTAAAAGTGAAAAAAAGAAAGGAAACGAAAAGAAAAGAGAAGAAAAAAAAAGAGAAGAGACAAAGATAGGAATGGTGAATAATAATAATAATAATAATAAGGGTAAGGGCAAGCGAATAGAAAATTGGTGGGAAAAAGCGGGAGGAAAGAAATAGCAAATAAATGTTTTTTTTCTTTTTTTTTTAAAAAATTGTTCACGTGTACAAATATGAAGATAATGCGGGGGGGGAAAGAGAAGAAAAGCAAACTAAAAAAAAAAAAGACAAAGGCTCGAGAAGTTCTCAACGGACCAGTTGTTCTTCTGTTTTTTTTCTTTTTGTTGCGGTTCGTTTTTTTTTTTAAAAACTTGTTAATAAAATGAAATGGATGAATAAATGAAGGGATTCGTATACACACATGCACTGTTCAAAGCAAATGAAACAATAACAATAGTAATAACAACTACAACTGTAATAGTTATAACAACAACAATAATAATAATAGTAGTGATGATGAAAATAACAATAAAGATAATATTAGTAGTAATTATGATGGTCATGGCAATTATTAATTTTTTTAAAAAAAATCAAAAAGCAAAGCACACCTTTGTGTGTTCTTCTTTTTTTTTTTTTCCTCTTCTGTCAGCTCCAGTAAAATGCCAAATGATCAGGTTATGCTGGGCAAAACAAAAATACAAACAAAAGCAAAAAAGAATTACTTAATAGAAACACTGCAACTATTTTCTTTCTTTCTTTCGAGCTTATCTTTTTTCTTTTTTTCTTTTTTTCTTTTTTGCTTCCAGATGCAGAACCAGCTGCAAGGGTTGTTTCCCTTTTTTTTTTTCTTCCTCCTCCTCCAATCCTTTAATTACGTGTTGTTTTGTTTCTTTCTTTTTTTTTTGTGTGTGTGTTTTTGTTTTACTTTTCCTCCCTTCTTCCCTACCTCTGCACTTCTTTTCTTTGTTCTTGCTTTGTTACTTAAATTATTTCTGAACTTATACACTTATTTATTTATTTATTTATTTACCAGACTTCAAAAATTACTATTTTTTCTTTCTTTTTCCTCTTTTCCCTGATTTGACAAAAATTTATCCGATTTTTTTCTTTTCTTTCTTTTAAAAAAAAAAAATCAATTACATTAAATGAATGTATAAATTACATGAGTATAAATATCATAGAAAGTATAAATATTTATGAATGCAATTTGATTTACTCATTTACTTTGTTACGCGCATATACGAAACCCTTATTTCATCCAATATTTTAAAAAATCATCATCGTCTCATTTTTTTTTTCCTTTTGCTCTTCTCTTCCTTCCCCTCCCGTTTACGCTCCCTCTTCACGTAACACTACCGCCTTTTATTTATTTATTTATTTTATTTCATTTCATTTCATCACTTTTTTTTTCCTGTTTCTTCTTTTCTTCTCGCTGTTGTCAGTTATTTATTTACTTGTTTGTTTTTTTGTTTGTATAAATAAATATTTATATATTTATTTATATATTTATTTATAAATGTATATATATATATATATATATATATTTATTTGTATTGTTTTGAAACCTCGTGCACCGCTTAGCGACTGAAGCGGGCGCTGGAACCTCGAGCAGCTGAACGCCCTCCTGCAGATTTGAATTCAGAATCTTGATTGGGTCCCATTGCCCTCCAAGTCACCGGCTGTCGGTTATGCCATGACGGATGATGCACCCCGCGGCTCTGATGGCCACCGCCGTGATGCAGTTGAGCATACGGGTGATATCGACGATGATGATGTTGATGATAATGTTGATGTTGTTGTAATGATTGTCGTTTCAGTCGCTGCTGCTGCTGTTGGTGTTGTTGTTGTTGTTGTTGTTGGAGGCTTTGCTGCTTTAGTTGCTGTTGCTCCTGCTGTTGCTGTTGCTGTAGTTTCAGTTGTTGATGTTGCTGTTGTAGGCTTTGCTCCTGCTCCTGCTGTTCCTGTTGTTGTTGCTCCTGTTGTTGTTGTTGTTGGCAAAGCTGTGGCAGCCGTGATGGCGAATGATCAATATTGTGATTATGGTGACTATCATTGATATCCATATCAGCAGGATTTTGCTGAGGGGGTTGCCGCGTTGGTGACGAGGCGATGGCGGGAGGTGCCGTTGCACGCCTGTATGATTTCTTTACACGTTCTAAATCGTGATCTGTGAGCAGCACCGCATACGGGTCCCAACTGTATTTGCGAAAACATGGTGAAAACTTAGCGGCTATGCGAGGTGGCGCCATTAACGCGATGATATCAGTGGTATACGTAAACTCTGGGCAAAGGGGCTGTTGCGTGGGGTAATCGATACAGAGGGGCGCAGGCCCAACCCGTGGATGTCCTTGCGATTGCGATTGCGTCATACCTCCTTTGCTTCTTTTTTTTTCTTTTCTCTCTTTCTCTCTCTCTTTCTTTCTCTTTCTCTCCTTTTTTTTTCTTTGTGGATTCTTCCTTATGCCAAATGTAAATACACAATAATACGTGAAATATATATATATATATATTCGGTAAGTAGAAATTGTTGGAAGGAAAGAATAAATAATTGCCATCCGAGTAAAAACGAAACAGACATATGGACATTCACAAATATACAAATACGTAAACTTATACGTATACGAATGTGTTTTAGGCATGTGTAAAATACCACCAGGAGTTATTTGGGGACACAACATCGGCGCGAGAAAAAAATGTAGACAAAAATACTTTTCACTTTTCATTCACAATCCCGCCGGTTTTTTTAAAACCCTCATCAGCTTATTTCTAACACCACCTGCAGTGTAACGCACCTTCCTTTTTTTTTTGTTGTAGCTTTCTTTTCTCCTCTTTTCGCAAACACACATGCACGCACACACACACAAAAAAAAACAGTTCAATAACTCGGTTCTTCACCTGACAATCTAAGCGTAAGAAAGGAATCCCTTTTCAAAAAATAAAAATAACATCAACACAACTCGCCTCCCATAAAATGCTGAAAAGTAGAAAAATATGGGAAGACTCACAAGAAATGCGGCAATACAGTGGGGCAGATATTGAAATGGAAATGGATACTAAAAAATAACAATACAGGAACACAACCAACAACAGAAGAGAATGGGAAACATTAAAAAAAAAAGAGGGAGGAACACAGGCGATAACATGCATTTCATTGAGTAAAATATCAATAAGGGTTGTTCGTATATTTCCTCTTCATCTTCCTCTTAATTTTTTTTTCTTTTCCACATCGCAAAATCACAATTATAACAATAACACGCGGAAGGGAGGTGTACAATCAACAGATCAATGTAGTACGGTGCAATGTGTTTGCATGGAAAAGGAAAGGAAAGTAGAAACAAATACAAACCACATTTATTTACTTTGTTTACTTTGGGGCATACAAACTATCAAAAAACGCGGACAAACGGAAGCCGCCACTCGTTGCAAAAACAACAACAACAACAACAAAAGTGATGAAGGGAAGAAACCACTTCATTTCATTCCATTTCCTCCACACGTTAGAGATGCCATCCGATCTTTTTCTACTTTTCTTTTGACGTATACGTTTTGGGTTTATGCTCATAAACAACATAAACTACCGTTTGTAACACTCATTCTCTACCTGCTTTTTCTTAACTTGTCATTTCCACTCGTCGATGGCGCCCACATTGAGGCCAATATTTTAACGGGAAGCTGAACAAAACAATTGAAAAATAATTCCATGCCCCCACCCTTTTTTTTTCCCCCTCCTCCCGCTCTCTTACAGAACAGAGCAAAATAAAATAAAATAAGATAAAATGAAATGAAATGAAATAAAACAAAAGCATATTTATCCACAAATTCCCGCGTCAGAAAACGAAATTATGCTCCCTAAAAATCAAATAACTAAACGCGCATAAAGATATGATACACTCGTACCAAATCATACATGCATATATATGTATATATTAGTATATATGAATATTTCCAGGGTACATCTTCCTCTGGACAGACAAGCAAAGTAAACACCTCCCTTTTCTTCCCCCAAAATAAAAAGAATAAAAAGAAAATGGGAGCTAAAATAGATTTACAGAGGAAATGCACAAAGACGGAAGAAGAAAAAGAGCAGCAGTTGAAAGGGAAGTAATCAAATTTAACAAATGAAACAACAAAAATACTGTTCCCTTCCCCCCCCTACCCTTTCCTTCTTTTCTAATCTCTTTCTTTCCTCCTCCTCCAACCTTATTTTTCCCGCAAAAGCTTCCAAACGTGCATTTCATTTCACTGCATCACGCGGTAGCCTTCGAACTCGTTACGCTTCACAACACACAATACTTCACTCTACTACAAAAATATATAAACATAAAAATAAAATAAATACTCTTCTATTTCCTTCTGCCTTATTTTGTTTTGTTTTGTTTTTACTTTTACTTTCCGGTTCATTCCTCCATTCGGCGCCTTTAGTCGATTTCCGCGCCGTTCAAACTTCCGCTAATGAGGCCCACCACTTGTTCCTAAAAAGGAAGAAAAGGAAATGAGGGAAGGATATGGGTTGGTATGAATATATATATATATAAAGGATCATGTTGAGTAGTAGACGACACAGAAAACGAGAATAAAGTAATAATAATAATAATATTTTTTTTTTTTGAAAAAAAAAAAGCAACCCAGACGTATTCACTTCCTCCTCATCCTCCTCCACATACAACAACTTGCACGTATCCGTATTTTTTATTATTTCTTCTTTTGCAGGAGCGTGTGGACGACACAGTGCTGGAGGCTCTTTTCCCCCTGTCTTCCTTTTTTTCTTTTTCTCGGAATAAGTAAGGGAGTGGAACACAATTATTAAGCAGCCATAATAGTCAGCGCTTAAGAAAAAAGAAAAAAAGACGTTTCGAGCACTCCTTCCTCATGTATCAACATATCCACTCCGAGTGACGGCACCTCAGCGGCAAAAATACGGTGAACAATTTTTTTTTTTAATAAAAAAAATAAAAATAAAACGCCAGACGTGCTTCTGTATGTGTATGTAGGAGGATCTAATTTCCAGTACGTCACTCCGATTAACCCCTCAGTTCCTCGGGCAACACAAATGGTTGAGGCAACAACACCTGTTCATTCACTACTTTCGGCAAAATACTCAATTTATTGCGTAACGTCGATTCCACTTCAGTTGCATGAGCCGCACATTCCTTATGTAATGGTGGCACCTCCCGAGATGTCCGAGGCCTCATATTTTGAATTGCATTAAGCGCCTCTCCTTCCGTTACTACTGCTCGCGTCCAATCAAGCAATTGAAGCAAAAGGCTTCGCCTACCCCACGGTGACATTTCCCATGGCGCTCGCGCTTGCGGTGTGGTGAAGTATAAACGAGCCAACTGCCGTTGACGTTCCAACATTTGATCCTTAGCAGGTGGTGGCCCTTGGAATTCTACACGAATACGTACGTCGAAAAGGTCACCACAGGGATCATCTTCCATACGACCACCAAACATAAAGAAGCGTAAGGAGGGTCGTATGGGATCACGACACATCGCCGCCATCGTGCGGCCCTCTGAAAACATTGAGGGAATTCCCCGCAGCAACTCCCACTGGGGTTGTGGCTCCTCACCAGCCAAACAAGAAGATCGAAAATAACCCGGTGGAAATGGCGGAAGCGAGCGACCCTCCTCCACCTCTACTTCCCGCCACACGTGATGCACATAATCATACGCGTGCACGTCCCGATGCGTTATGATGTAGCCGAACTGATCCATGGTGAAACCTCCAAACACAAATACCTCAGTTCCATAATTGACCATTGTGGCGCCCGTCCGCCAATACGCGGAACTGTTGTAACGACGTGACTTATGCGGATTATCTTTACCGTCTGTGCCTACCGCCTTGCGCCGGAAGCGAAGTATCTCTTCTACAAGTCCCATAATGCGTATCCCTGGTGCGGTTCTGCAGGGAAAGCGAAAAAACTCCTGCATGTAAAGCTGCGGGACTTCACCCCGTACCATCACCCACTGCCTCGTTAAGGTGTTTAGGATCCACATATCATTATAGAAGTAATTCTCGTCCCGTCCACCAAAGATAAAAAGGAAGTAGTTGTTACAAACAACAGAGCAAGCCCGACGCCGCCCGGGAAAGATCTTCTTTGGTACTGGTGGCAGCTTCACCACGACACGTCCTTCACCTTCCTTATACGATGTACGACCTTCTGATGGCGGCGGTTGCGTGAGGTACAAAAAGTATGTGTCGTTGAAGGCGTTGGCCTGATGCATACCACCAAAGAGAACGACGACCTCCACAACGCGGCCTTCTTGTTCTTCTTCTTCACAACTATTACCGGTTGTGCTGATCTGTCCGGCGGCGACGAGCGCTTTTACTGGAAGCCGCACAACCTGCGCAGCAGAACCCCACATGGAGGGCATCGGCTGCAGAAGAGGTATCCGCGCCCACGACCTCCTCTCAATATCAAGTCGAAAAGCATCAGAAGTTGTACGCCCTAATGTTGTGACACCACCATGCACAAAAAGAAAACGCCCTTCACCATACAGGACGCCACATTGACCGAACGCCCTCGGTGGCATTAATCCTCCCGCTACTGACGCTTCCGCATCGTCGCTGTCATTGTCATCATAATAATCATCTCTAAATATGGAGGAGTGCGTCGTGTTGCGTTCGCTTTGAAGTGTCGCGTATTCCGATGAGTTTAACTCCTTACGTGGCTCACCGCGGCATATCAACCGCACCCACCGGTGATAATCAACTAAGAACTCCCATGTGTCATTCATGAGCCCTAAAGGGCCATTGCTAAGTCCACCGTGTAGTATAATACTTCGGCGTTGTGGACAGGAAAGCAATAAATGTCCACTGCGCGCTTGAGGGGTTTGTTGCAGGGGTTGGTTTAATTCCTCTGGTGTATATAAGGACTTCAATGCCGCATCAGTGGAACTGGAACTAATGGCTACTTTGTTGACTCCGTGATCGTGCAACCGATGCATTGCTACATAATGCCTCGGTATCATTGCTACCGAGAGTATACAATCGGTAGATGTGTATATCCAAATACACAGTTGTTTGGGACTTCTTAAACTTCTTTTTTCCTTTTTCTTTTCGGCAGCTGTGCCAGCTGCTGCGATGGAATAAAAGAAAAGATGTTACAAGAAAAAAGCAATGAGAATAGCAAAACAAGGGCATATTAAATATGAGGAAAAGAAAAGTTGAGCAAAGAGGGAATCCATCAGTGGCTTCACCTCAGTCTCACACAAAATCATATATATATATATATATACATATATACATATATATGTTGCAATATAAATATCCCCCCCCCCCCATCCCCCCTGAATGGCTGTTGAGGAAAGGTAGCTTCCCCCCACCTGCGACGGACGGGTGCACAAAAGACAAAAAATGAAAAATAAAAGAAAAGAAAAACAGAAATGGAAACAGAAACAGAAGGAAAAAAGAAAAAAAAAGAAAAGAAAAAAAAGAAGAAAGGGTCTTAACTCCACTCGGCTTTATTTTGCCGCAGTCTCATCTTTCCCAAACCCTAATCTTCCTTTCCTTTCCTATCTTTTTTTTTTTGCTTCGACTAATTCATTTTACTTCCTTTTCTTCTGGTCTGTGCATTCGTATGACTTTCCCCCACTAAAGCAAAAATATTATTCCTTTGTACACCCCCCCCTCTTTTCCCCCCTGCTTCCTCGTCTTTCTTTTTTTTAAAAAATAAATAAAATATTTCCCCCCTCCCCCCACTTTTTTTCTTTTTCCACACACACAAACACACCACACACATTTGCCGCACATTAAATAAAAGGAAAAAACAACAAACAATAATATCTTGTCTGTTGGTGTGATGTTTTTATATTGTGAAATAATCGGTGCAAATCACCATTGAAATTCTTTCTTTCTTTTCAAAAAAGAAAAGAAAACTTCCTTCCATTCCTCCTCTCACCTCCATGAATTTGCATCCATCCATTCCGATGCACACAAATCAAAAAAGAAAAAGAAAATCACTATTATTATTATTTTGTTATTATAACTATTGTTGCTTTTGTTGCAATTAGAATAAATAAGAACAGTAGTAAGAGAGGAGGGGGAAAAGGAAATAAAAGGGAAGAAAATAAAGCAAAACAAATGAAAATAAGTAAAAAAAAAAGCACAAACAGAAGGGCATAAACGTAAAAGAAAAAAAAAAGAAAGAAAAAAACACAAAAAAGGACACATATTACATGTGGGTGACAACTATCCTTTCCATTGTAGGAAGTAAATTAGTAAGTGACTAATAAGGGGGTGAAATAAAACAAACACACAAGCACACAAAACATATATATATATATATATTAAACAATGAAAATTATTATCACTGTTATTATTATTATTATTATTAATGTTGCATCTGCTCCTCACGCTCATGTTATCATACTTGAACAAATGCACACATGTGTTTATTTACATTCAAACAAAACACGTATAGTTACCTTGGAATGGATGTATATATATATATAAATATATATATATGTGTGTGTGTTTGACAACAACATTTTCATTTTCATTTTTGTTATTTTTATTTTTATCACTATTCGGTGTCTCCATATCTCTCTCTTTTTTTGTTGTTGTTTACACCCTCCTTGGGTTATTATTTTTTTTCTCTCACCGCTTGACTATTATTCAAATTAATCAAAACACAACATATAAAAGCAATTTTATTTACTTAGTTATAATATCAAAACGCATGTAACAATGAAAGCGTTGAAGCTTGAAGACGATGAGTGCCAAGTCACAGTTTCAAAAAGACGAAAAAACAAAAAAAAAGAAGGGAGGGGTGGGCGGGGAAAACGATTATTTCAAATCAATTATCCTCAAAAGCAAGCAATAAAATAAAATAAAAAGAGGAAAAAACAATAAAGGGTAGGAGTAAATAATAAAACAAGAAAAAAAAACATAAATAAAACCAACTGACATGTCATGCCGCTCAAATTCCCACCATTCGCACAGGCACAGGCACAGAGAGGCGGACGCCGGATAACATGACATGACGAAGTAATGGAAGCAGCAAATCGCACCGTTACTGTGAAAGAGGTAAAAAAAAAAACATAAATGAACACAAACATAAACACGAATGCGGATAAATATATAGAAAAGCTTTCAAAATGAAATATAGACGTGAGTGTATGCGTTAATACGAAAATCACTTCCTCTACACACCGCGATATCATGCACGCAGTGAAAAGATAAGTATTTGGAATACCAAAAGAAAAGAGGAGTAAAAAACAACAACAACAACAACAACAACAACCTAAAAACAGGATAAACCCATTCCAAATCACCACCAACACCAACACACACGCATAACCAAATAACTGTGTATATAACAAAAACACATGTAAATATATATATATATATATATAATTTATAAAAAAAATGTGTTCATATATATATATATGTACTTCTGTATGGAGTTTGGATAAATATATCTATGCATGCATATGCGTATATTTTAAGCGTGTTTCTGTGAGAACAAATGAAAAGGTAATGCATTTATT